>NC_081185.1:6467370-6638317 GCF_029867415.1 Vicia villosa
TCCAAAAATTTTATATGAGAGACCATGTTCTTGGTGAAGGGAAGGAAATTCAAGAATTTTCATATGAGAGACCATGTTTTTGGAGAATAGAAAGAAATTTCATAAATTGCATATGATAGTCCACGTTTTTAGAGAAGGGAAAAAAATTTCATAAATTTCATATGATAGTCCATGTTTTTGGAGAATAGAAAGAAAATCCAGAAAATGCATATGATAGTCCATGTTTTTTGAGAAGAGAAAGAAATTTAATAAATTGAATATGATTGTCCATGTTTTTGAAGAAGAGAAAGAAGTTCCAGAAATTGCATATGATGGTCCACCTTTTTGAAAAAGGAAAAAAAATTCCATAAATTGCATATGAGAGACCAGGTTTTTGGAGAAGAGAAAGAAATTTCATAAATTGCATATGATTGTCCATGTTTTTGGAGAAGGGAAAGAAATTCCATATATTGCACATGATAGTCCATGTATTTGGAGAAGAGAAAGAAAATTCAGAAATTGCATATGATAATCCATGTTTTTTGAAGAAGAGAAAAAAATTCCAGAAATTGCATATGATAGTCCATGTTTTTGGAGAAGAGAAAATAATTCTAGAAATTGCATATGACAGACCACATTTTTGGAGAAGAGAAAGAAATTCCATAAATTGAATATGATAGTCCATGTTTTTAGAGAAGAGAAAGAAATTTCATAAATTATATAAGATAGTCCATGTTTTTGGAGAAAGAAAATTTTTTTTGAAATTGCATATGGTAGTCCACGTTTTTGGAAAAGGAGAAGAAATTCCAGTAATTACATATGAGATACCACGTTTTTGGAGAAGAGAAAGTAATTCTAGAAATTGCATATGATAGTCCATGTTTTTGGAGATGAGAGAGAAATTCTAGAAATTGCATATGATAGTCCACGTTTTTGGAGAAGAGAAAGAAATTTCATAAATTGCATATGATAGTCCACGTTTTCGCAGAATAGAAAGAAACTCTAGAATATGCATATGATAGTTCACATTTTTGAAGAAGGGACAGAAATTCCAAAAATTGCATATGAGAGACCACATTTTTGGAGAAAGGAAAGAAATTTCATAAATACCATATGATTGTCAACGTTCTTGGTGAATGGAATGAAATTCCAGAAAATGCATATGATAGTCCATGTTTTTGGTGAAGATAAAGAAATTCTAGAAATTGCATATGATAGTCCATGTTTTTGGAAAAGAGAAAGAAATTTTATAAACTGCATATGTTATTCCACGTTTTATGCGCCGTTCAAGGCGTTAGGAAGCTAATTAGATTATCTATATGATAGGATAGAGTTGGTTGATGTTGAATAGTTTAATTTTGATGTTAATATATGGATAACATGTGACTTACTTATGTGTACATTATGAATTAATGACTTGTGACTAATATTCATAGATGTGTTAAGTGATGTGATATCCATGATATGTTGGGATGAATATATATATATATATATATATATATATATATATACTATTTGAATGTGTCTTGTTGATAATAATCATTTAAATGTGTATGTATCGAGATGTGGATTGAATAATGATGATGCTAGAATTGAATACATGTGATTGATTGATGTGTGTTGAGTGATGCATTATTTGGCATTGAAGTCATGTTGTCTATATTGTGCAATGTTGAGAAGATGCAATTATGTAGTTTAAGAGATACAGAGATCGTCTTAAATGCATGAGTCCTTTTTTGTTGCACACGTACACAAGCATGAGTCTTTGAAAGAGGCAATGTTGGGTAATCTTGTGAAGATTATTTGCTTGTCCCAAACCTAGCACGGTATGGGGTTTGAAAGCTTAACGCGGAATAAGGCTTTTGAGGTGGTTATCTAGTATAGAGAGGAAAGACAATCGGCATGACCGGAAATGATAACGGATGGGATCCACATGCATATCGCATTGAGTCACACTTGAGTGGCACGTGTCGGTGTGAAATGTTGTTGTTGGTGTGATTTATATGATATGAATTGTGTGGAATGATGTTGGTGGATATGCATATATGTGGATTTGTGATTCATTTGATATGAATAGTTGTTGTGTTTTGAATGTGACATGTGTGATTGAAACATATGTGGTGTCGATGTGAGTTTATATGTATTAATGATATATGTATATATATGTGGATATATGAATCATGTTTGATTGATGATGATACATGGGGTAAGAGAGGTGATTACTTGTATACTTGTAGTGTTAATGATACCATTCCAATGATGTAAATATATTCTATGATGTTTAGGGTTTGTTTCTTATGCAAATATATGCCTTATTTGTTTAGTATAGAATTGGGGGTGTAACGTAGTGGTATCAGAGCACGGTCGGTTAGTTGGCCAGATCATTTATATTTTCCTATCCATTTTGTATTGGATTTGTGTATCTGACACGATTGATACTGTTTGTTTGTCGGTCTTTGGATGTCTTAGGACAATGGCTGCAGGAAGGAATGTTGACATTAATATTGAGGCGGTGATGAGGTGGACTGGTGCAATTGGACAAGTGCCACAAGAGAATGCCGGTTATGGAGGAAAGGATGAGTTCTCTGCTTTTAGAGAGTTTCGAAGGTGCAGTCTACCGACTTTTGAAGGAGAGTACGGACCGGACAAAGCACAAGCATGGATGAGAGAAATAGAGAAGATATTTTTTGAAGGAGAGTATGGACCGGACATAGCACAAGCAAGGCGTTGGAGTTACTTGGACTCGTTTCCATGATGCATTTTTGGAAAACTATTTCTCAAAAGATGTGCGTGGAAAGAAAGAAGTGAGATTTCTGGAACTAAAACGAGAAAGAGGACAATACCGTGGGAAACCGTATGACAATAAGAAGAAGCAGAAATTTGGTTTTGGCGGTAAGCCAAGTGGAGGAGGAACAAGTGCTTCGATTAAGTGCTACAAGTGTGGCAAGCCGGGTCACAAAGTTGTTGATTGTGGAGTTAGTTTGGTTAGGACTTGCTACAGTTATGGTGAGCAGGGACACATCAATGCAATGTGCGACAAACCAAAGAAGGAGCAAGAGAAAGGAAAAGTGTTTGCGTTGTCTGGTGATGAGGCCACTGCTAAGGATAGGCTAATCCGAGGTATGATTTTTATTAATGATACACCTTTGATTTCTATTATGATAATAATGCAACACATCCTTCATTTCTTTGGATTGGGTTATGAGATTGAATTTTATGTTATCTAATATGCGTAGAAGGCTGGTTATCGATACACCTGCTATGAGTTTTGTGTTTACTTCTTTTGCGTGTTTGATTTTTCTATAGAGTATCTTGGTGGAGATTTTGGAATTGATCTAGTTCGCTTTCCACTAGACTAATTTGTTGAGAATCTTAGTATGAACTGCCTAGAGGTAAGGCAAGTAGTTGCAATCTTGAGAGAGATTTTGGGTCTAAGTGCTTTAGATGATTTTGAATACAAGTTCTGGAGGAACACTATTATAGTTTAGTAATAGAGGTTTATGTTCCATCATGATTGTTGGCTACTATTGACAAATTAAGGAACTGATCATCCTTAATATATTGTTGGCAGGAGACGGAATCGTATTGGACGAGATAGACTTGTGTTACTAACTTGGTAGTGTATCAAGTGACTAGAGAGGAATTGAAGATTCAACTTAAGGAATTGTTTCAGAAGAGAGTCAATCGTCTAGGTGCGTAGGAGTAGGGTAAGCCTGTTTTGTTAATTAAGAAGAAAGAAGGTTCTATGAAGTGACGTTTATTGATGATATTTTGATTTAGTCTAAGAGTGAAGATGATCATGCTGAGCATTTGAGAATTGTATGGTCGGTTTGAAAGAGAAGAGGTTGTTTGCTAAGCTTTCTAAGTGCGAATTTTGGTTAAAGGAAGTGAGTTTTCTTGGCCATGTGATCTCTATTGGAGGTATTTCTGTTGACCCATCGAAGATTGAATCTATATCTCGATGGGAAGACCCTAAGTCTGTTTCTGAGATTAGAAGTTTTCTTAGTTTGGCCGGTTATTATAGGAAGTTCATTGAGGGATTTTCTAAGTTATCTTTGTCGTTGACGTTGTTGACTAGTAAGGGTCAAGCTTTTATTTGGACTTCGCAATGTGAAGCAAATTTTTAAGAGCTTAAGAGAAGATTGACTTCTGCTCCTATTTTGATTTTGCCGGATCCATTTCAACTGTTTGTGGTGTATTGTGATGCTTCAATGTTGGGTTTGGGAGGCGTTTTGATGCAAAAAGGACAAGTGGTAGCTTATGCTTCAAGGCAACTTAAAATTCATGAGAGGAATTATCCGACACATAATTTAGAGTTGGCCACCGTTGTGTTTGTGTTGAAACTTTGGAGGCATTATTTGTTTGGATCAAGATTTGACGTTTTTAGAGATCACGAGAGTTTGAAGTATTTGTTTGTTCATAAAAAGTTGAATATGAGGCAACGAAGATGGTTACAATTCTTGAAAGATTATGATTTTAGTTTGAACTACCATTCTGGAAAAGCGAATGTTGTAGCCGATGCATTGAGTAGGAAATCATTGCATATGTCTATGTTGATGATGCAAGAATTAGAATTGTTGGAACAATTTAGAGAATTGAGTTTAGTTTGTGAAGCGACGACTACGTGTGTTAAGCTTGGTATGTTGAAGCTTACGAGTGGTATTCTTGATGAGATTAGAGAAGGTCAAAAATCGGATTTGAAATTAGTCGACATAATGTCATTGATTAATCAAGGTAAAGGTGGTAACTTTCGGATTGATTAGAGTGGTGTTATGAGATGTCATGATCGAGTTTGTATTCCGAATGTTGTGTATTCGAAAAAATAGAAGTCTTGAAGAAGGGCGTGGAAGTGGTTTGAGTATTCATCCCGGTGCTACTAAAAGGTATCAAGATTTGAGGAAAATGTTTTGGTGGCAAGGTATGAATAAGGATATAGCGGAGTTTGTTTATTCATGTTTGACTTGTCAAAAGTCAATGATTGAACATCAAAAGTCGTCTAGTTTAATGCACCCGTTATCTACTCCCGAGTGGAAGTGGGATCGTATTTCTACGGATTTTGTTTCGGGTTGCCGAGAACTTCGAGTAATTGTGAAGCGATTTGGATTATTATGGATAGACGGACGAATGTGCTCATTTTATTCCGATAAGGGTGGATTATTTGATGGAAATACTTGCTAAGTTGTACATCGAGAGGATTGTGTGTTTGCATGGTATTCTGTCAAGTGTTGTTTTGGATAAAGCTCCAAAGTTTTCTTTTGGATTTTGAAGAGGTTTGCGGAGTGATTTGAGATTAGAAGAGAAGATACTTGAAGGTTGAAATATGGATTTGTACTTGGGGTTAATTGCTTGAAGAGAATTTTTGAGGACAAAAATCTTTTAAGTGGGGGAGAGTTGTAACAGCCCGATTTTATTAGATATTTTATTTATTAGCTTACTTGTGTGTTTTGCTAATTATTTGTTTATTTAATTAATATGTGGCATTAATAATTAATTGAAATATCTAATTATATGCATATTTGTGTTTTATGATTTAATTAGGTTATTAGTAGTATACTATGTATTGAGCCTAATTAATAATTGGATGGGTGGGTAGTATCATAACTAAGCCCATTAAGAGAAAGATAGTGAGAAGAGAAAAACTAGGGTTTTTGAGATAACACAATTTGGGGAAAAGAAGAGAAAGAAGAGAAGAGAGAAGAAAGAACAAGAGAAGAGGAATTGTAGATTTTTTGAAGTTAGAAGGAGAAATTCAAGAGGTAAGGGTTAGAATCCAAGTTCTTATAGACTATATGATTGGGTAATGTGTGTTGTTGTGACTATCTCTTCATCTTTACAATTTCATGGAAACATAGAAAAGTTAGGGTTTATGGACAAATGCATGAATTTATGATTTGAAATGTGTTTTAATTGATGTTTGATGATGTTATGATGTTAGAAGATCCATAATATGTGTTATATTTATGGTTATAACATGTATTCTATTGTTGTACGTGATGGTTGGTTTTTTTCAACTTGATTTGGTTGAGTTTAGGGGATTTGGGATGAAATTCATATGCTGTTTTCTATGATTTGGGATTTTCTGAAAATCGCCCCTTCGCGCCGCGAACATTGTTGGCGCCGCGAACTGCTTGGCAGAAAAGATTTGATTCACTTAGTTCGCGCCGCGAACTTTGTTGGCGCCGCAAACCCTGTTTTACAGAACTTTTTCCAAACTTTGAAATGTCATAACTTTTGATTCGTAACTCCGTCTTATGCGTCGTTCGAAGCGTTAGGAAGCTAATTAGATTATCTATATGATAAGATAGAGTTGGTTGATGTTGAATAGTTTAATTTTGATGTTAATATATGGATAACATGTGACTTACTTATGTGTACATTATGAATTAATGACTTGTGACTAATATTCATAGATGTGTTAAGTGATGTGATATCCATGATATGTTGGGATGAATATATATATATATATATATATATATATATATATATATATATATATATATACTATTCGAATGTGTATGTATCGAGATGTGGATTGAATAATGATGATGCTAGAATTGAATACATGTGATTGATTGATGTGTGTTAAGTGATGCATTGTTTGGCATTGAAGTCATGTTGTGTATATTGTGCAATGTTGAGGAGATGTAATTATATAGTTTAAGAGATAGAGATATCGTCTTAAATGCATGAGTCTTGTTTTGTTGCACACATACACAAGCATGAGTCTTTGAAAGAGGCAATGTTTGGTAATCTTGTGAAGATTATTTGCTTGTCCCAAACCTAGCGTAGTATGGGGTTTGAAAGCATAAAGCGGAATGAGGCTTTTGAGGTGGTTCCTCTAGTATATAGAGGAAAGACAATCGGCATGACCAGAAATGATAACGGATGGGATCCACGTGCATATCGCATTGAGTCACACTTGAGTCGCACGTGTCGGTGTGAAATGTTGTTGTTGGTGTGATTTATGTGATATGAATTGTGTGGAATGATGTTGGTGGATATGCATATATGTGGATTTGGGATTCATTTAATATGAATAGTTGTTGTGTTATGAATATGATATGTGTGATTGAAACATATGTGCTGTATATGTGAATTTATATGTATTAATGATATATGTATATATGTGTGGATATGTGAATCATGTTTGATTGATGATGATACATGGGGTAAGAGAGGTGATTACATGTATACTTTTAGTGTTAATGATACGATTCCAATGATGTAAATATATTCTATGATGTTTTGTGAAATGGGATATAGATGAATATGTGCATTGGTGATATATATTCATACTTGTGATACATCGGTGAATCTTATACATGTCTATATATTTGGAAAAACATGTATATGTGATTATGTGATAATAACTTGTATATTTAGAATATGATTATGTTTTAATACAATTGTTACTTCGTGAGTGTTGTCGAAAAGGATATGTACTTAGAATCTAGATGTTGATGAAATATGATTATGTACATTGTTTAGTAATCATGTTGGATTATGTGGAATTGAATGAGCTAGGTTGTATGACATGAATGTGTGAATCTTGATTAATTGCATATGATGCATGTTTATGTGAAGAGTGATGAATTCTTCAAATGTATTCTTGATGTGTTTTACATTTCCCATATTATGTTTTCTATAAGAAGTTGAATTCTCACCCTTCTGTTTGAATGTTATCCTTTGTTGGTAACGTGCAGGTTTCGTGGATAGAGATGCTTCAAAGGAGGCTTAGCTTAGAGATATAGATCTCTGGTAGGGTGTTGTGACTAAGTAGTCTCTTGTGCTCTAGTCATATGTAACACATGGGGTTGGGTTTATATTTTATAAGTCGTTAATATGAGATAATTGTTTACTCATATTGTATTTCGTATTTGAATATGTTATTTTGTTAATGTATGGCCTTGAGCCGAGATGTTAAGACATAGTGGATAATGTATGGGAATCATCCGATTTTACCATTTTATTTGATGATATGATTATTCTGCTGTGGTTTTGCTTGTTTAAAATCCCGTGTTATTTGGAAATTACCATTGCATGTTTTAAAGATAAAATATTTGTTCTATTTTGAAATGTGTGTAACGCCCTCGTGAGATGCATGCTTCTTTACTCTTATTTATGCAAATATATGCCTTAATTGTTTAGTATAGAATTGGGGGTGTTACATAGTGGTATCAGAGCACGGTCGGTCAGATGGCCAGGTCATTTATGTTTTCCTATCCATTTTGTATTGGATTTGTGTATCTGACACGATTGATACTGTTTGTTTGTCGGTCGTTGGATGTCTTAAGACAATGGCTGTAGGAAGGAATGTTGACATTAATATTGAGGCGGTGATGAGGTGGACTGGTCCAATTGGACAAGTGCCATAAGAGAATGCCGGTTATGGAGGAAAGGATGAGTTCTGTGCTTTTAGAGAGTTTCGAAGGTGCATTCCACCGACTTTTGAAGGAGATTATGGACCAGACAAAGCACAAGCATAGATTAGAGAAGTAGAGAAGATATTTTGAGTCATGAATTGTACTGGTGTACAGAAGGTACGGCTTTGTACTCACATGCTGACGAAAGGAACTGACGATTAGTGGAGTAATATTGTGCAGAGATTCGATGAGGAAGGCGTTGGAGTTACTTGGACTCGTTTCCATGATGCATTTTTGGAAAACTATTTCTCAAAAGATGTGCGTGGAAAGAAAGAAGTGAGATTTCAGTAACTGAAACGAGAAAGAGGACAATATCGTGGGAAACCGTATGACAATAAGAAGCAGAAATATGGTTTTGGCGGTAAGCCAAGTGGAGGAGGCACAAGTGCTTCGATTAAGTGCTACAAGTGTGGCAAGCCGGGTCACAAAGTTGTTGATTATGGAGTTAGTTCGGGTAGGATTTGCTACAGTTATGGTGAGCAGGGACACATCAATGCAATGTGCGACAAACCAAAGAAGGAACAAGAGAAAGGAAAAGTGTTTGCGTTGTATGGTGATGAGGCCACTGGTAAGGATAGGCTAATCTGAGGTATGTGTTTTATTAATGATACACCTTTGATTGCTATTATGATAATAATGCAACACATCCTTCATTTCTTTGGATTGGGTTATGAGATTGAATTTTATGTTATCTAATATCCGTAGAAGGCTGGTTATCGATACACCTGCTATGAGTTCTGTGTTTACTTCTTTTGTGTGTTTGATTTTTCTATAGAGTATCTTCGTGAAGATTTTGGAATTGATCTAGTCCGCTTTCCACTAGACCAATTTGTTGAGAATCTTAGAATGAATTGCCTAGAGGTAAGGTAAGTAATTACAATCTTGAGAGAGATTTTGGGTCTTAGTGCTTTAGATGATTTTGAGTACAAGTTCTTGAGAAACACTATTATAGTTTAGTAATAGAGGTTTATGTTCCATCATGATAGTCCACGTTTTTGAAGAATGGAAAGAAATTCTAGAAATTGCAAATGATAGTCCATGTTTTTAAAGAAGAGAAAGAAATTCTATAAATTGCACATGATAGTCCATGTTTTTGGAGAAGAGAAAGAAATTTCATAAATTGAAAATCATAGTCCACGTTTTTGGAGAATGGAAAGAAATTCTAGAAAATGCATATGATAGTCCACGTTTTTGGAGAAGAGAAAGAAATTTTATAAATTACACATGATAGTCCATATTTTTGAAGAAGAGAAAGAAATTCTAGAAATTGCACATGATAGTCCTTGTTTTTGAAGAAGGGAAAGAACTTCCTAAAACTGCATATGAGAGACCACGTTTTTGGAGAAGAGAAAGAAATTTTATCAATTGCATATGATTGTCCACGTTTTTGGAGAAGAGAAAGAAATTCCAGAAATTGCATATGATGGTCCACGTTTTTGGAGAAGAGAAAGAAATTTCATAAATTGCATATGATAGTCCACATTTTTGGAGATGGGAAAGAAGTTGCAGAAATCGCATATGATAGTCAACGTTATTGGAAAAAGAGAAATAAATTCTTAAAATTGCATATAATAGTCCACGTTTTATGCGGAGGGAAAGAATTTCCAGAAATTGCATATGAGATACCACGTTTTTGGAGAAGAGAAAGAAATTTCATAAATTGCATATGATAGTCCATGTTTAGGGAGAAGAGAAAGAAATTTCATAACTTGCATATGATAGTCCACGTATTTGGAGAAGAGAAAGAAATTCCAAAAATTGCATATGAGAGACCACGTTTTTGGAGAAGAGAAAGAAATTTTATAAATTGCATATGATTGTCCATGTTTTTGGAGAAGAGAAAGAAATTCCAGAAATTGCATATGATGGTCCATATTTTTTGAGAAGAGAAAGAAATTTCATAAATTGCATATGATAGTCCACATTTTTAGAGAAGGGAAATAAATTGCAGAAATCGCATATAATAGTCAACATTTTTCGAGAAAGACAAAGAAATTCTTGAAATTGCATATAATAGTCCACGTTTTTGGAGAAGGGGAAGAAATTTCAGAAATGGCATATGAGAGACCACGTTTTTGGAGAAGAGAAAGAAATTCCAGAAATCGCATATGATAGTCCACGTTTTGGGAGAAGAGAAAGAAATTTCATAACTTGCATATGATAGTCCACGTTTTTGGAGAAGGGAAAGAAATTCCATAAATTGCATATGATAGTCCATGATTTTGAAGAAGAGAAAGAAAATCTAGAAATTGCATATGATAGTCCACGTTTTTGGAGAAGAGAAAGAAATTCCAGAAATTGCATATGATAGTCCATGTTTTAGGAGAAGAGAAACAAATTCAAGAAATTGCATATGAGAGACCATGTTTTTGGAGAAGAGAAAGAAATTCCAGAAATTGAATATGATAGTCCACGTTTTTAGAGAAGAGAAAGAAATTTCATAAATTGCATGTGTTAGTCCATGTTTTTGGAGAAAGGAATGAAATTTTTGAAATTGCATATGATAGTCCACGTTTTTTCGGAAGGAAAAGAAATTCCAGAAATTGGATATGAGATACCACGTTTTTGGAGAACAGAAAGAAATTTGATAAATTGCATATGATAGTCCACGCTTTTGGAGAAGGAAAAGAAATTCCAGAAATTGCATATGAGATACCACGTTTTTGGAGAATAGAAAGAAATTTCATAAATTGCATATGATAGTCCACGTTTTGGAGAAGGGAAGGAAATTACATAAATTGCATATGATAGTCCATGTTTTTGGAGAAGAGAAAGAAATTCCATAACATGCATATGATAGTCCACGTTTTTGGAGAAGAGAAAGAAATTTCAGAAATTGCATATGAGAGACCACGTTTTTGGAGAAGGGAAAGAAATTCCTGAATTTGCATATGAGAGACTACGTTTTTGGATAAGAGAAAGAAATTTCTTAAATTGCATATGATAGTCCGCGTTTTTTGGAGAAGAGGAAGAAATTTCATAAATTGCATATGATAGTCCACGTTTTTGGAGAATGGAATGAAATTCTAGAAATTGCATATGATAGTTCATGTTTTTGGAGAAGAGAAAGAAATTCTAGAAATTGCAGAAATTGCATATGATAGTCCACTATATCAAATAGACTTAGAAGATTCAATATTTTCTGGTTTTGAAGAAGTGTACGTTCACTCCATTGTACTTTTCAATCATTGACATTGTTGACGGCATTCTCATACGTGCTCACTGCATTAATTTGTTGTGAAAAACTATGCTGATAACAAAGTATAAACGAATTCTTTAATACCAAGAAAACTTATAGATGAAAAGAAGACAATGAAATTGGTTATAAACTGTTATTCTTTATTTTCTCTTTGAAACAAGATTACAAGTGTTACAGAATAACAAATAACCTCTCTCACCCTAATTAGGATTTGCATTGTACAATGATGAGAGACTAGTATGCTACTAATAATAAAACTAACATACCAAATTAATGGGCTTTACATGCATGCTCATTAAACAAGCAAACTTAGGAAACAAACTAACTTAAACAATTGGACTTGACAAATAAACCAATTCGACATGCTAGCAAACTTATCATTTCGACTACTGCATACTTCTACTACAGCATTGCAGGGCTTCGAGTATAATATGTGAACAAACTTCGACGACATGCTAAAACCCTGTCGAAATTGTAAAACCATAAATCTACCTTTTAATCATACTACAGTTCAATCCAATATCTCAAAAAATGTCTATATACTCTCTAATTTCGTCTCAATTTATGGGAGATTTTATTTCCTCCCTAACTTTCGTCACTAATTTTCATTTTTTTTAGTATATATGTATATTATTTGTTACACCTTATGATTTTTAATAATGGACAGAGATATCGATTATAATTTTTTATAACTAAAATGTATTATTTAAAAAAAAAAAAAAAGAGTTGTACAATGGCTTTTGAACATATGGTTAAGGGTTCGATCCATTATGTAGATTAATTTCAATCATAAATATCACTAGACCAACCATGAACCATATATGACTAACAACATGTTTATATTTTTAATCAAAATCTATAAATCCATTAGCCATATAAAACATTTAAACATTTTTTAAAAAAAATTGAGAGAGTGCTTCTCTCAGGGCCTTGAGTTCAAATTCTGCTAGGTGCTATCAGTCCTTGTGTTGGATCAGTCTATACCGAAATTTATTCTGATTTTAAATGGGGCCCCGCTAGTGGACGGTGAGATTGGTCCCTCTTGGATTAGTCGGTCGCAATGCCGGATACCAAGATTTAAAAAAAACATTAAAAAAATATATAATTAATTTCTTTTTTGTTTAGTTTTTAATGTTGTTTACAATTTGATTAAAATATGAAATTTTTATTTTATTTTTATTATGTCTAATTTAAAAATTAAAATAAAAACTCTGAATTTTCTGACACGTTGTTCATATCTAGAAACTTCTTTTGGCTTTCACCCCATATGAAAGACTTGGATCGTCGATCTATATTGTGTGGAGTTTTTATCCTCATTATGTTTTTGAGGGCTTTGCTAGAGAAAGACTTGAATAGGCTAGTATCGTTTTTTGTTAAGTTTTAAATGATTTAGGTTCTTCCCTCCAATCTATTTTTTTTTTTTTTGGTATTTGTTTTTTCTTTTATATATTTTCATTATTAAAAAATATATTTTTAGTAAATATTAAATATTTCCCCTCTTTATGCTTTTGAATATTTTTACTAAATGGATTCAAATTTTGAATACATGTATGTGTCCCTATAATTGACCTTCAAATGTATTCTTTTATATTTTGTCCTCACTCATTATGCCTATATAAATCTCATCTTGCTCTCAATTTATCAAATAACAAATTTTTTCAAATTTTTTTTCGGTTTCATTCTAAGTTTCTTCCTTGATTTTGTCAAAAGAAGATTTCTCATTCCTCTACATTAATAGGTATGCATGTAATCTTTTAATATCTTCCATTCTTTCAAACAGAAATCTCAAATTTATGTATGATTTAGAATTCGAGCATTCACAAAGTCATAGAAATTGTTTCAATCGACATATTTATTTTTCTATTCAGTAATTCATATTTCAGGATACATGTTAGTTTTTATCAACTAAAATAAATGATTAAAATATGAATAATTTGTTTCAATTGAAGAATTGAAACCTTTTTTTACTACATGAATATGTGAATTTTTTTCTGCATATCTCTGTTTTTAATTGTTATGATAATTTGAAAGTCTTTATATCATTAATACGTTGGATTATTATTAATTTGTTAATTAATTAGGTGTGACTCGTGTAAATAAAATATTTAAATGTGTTGATTGTTTGGGTTTAATTGGTAACTAGTGAAGGACCTGTGCGTCCGCACGGGTCACGTAAAGTCGGTATAAATATTAAATAAATATAATATTGTTATGGTTAAAGAATTATATTAAAATATATATTAATTAAGAGAAATAATTTCTTCAATGATGATTATCAAATCAATATTAATTTCATTTATCAATTTGTAGTTGTTTTCGCGATTAATATGTAAGTCATATTAAGTAATCTTAAACGTTTAATAATGTATCAAAACAAATAATTAAAAATTTGTATTACATTATAAAATAAATAAACATCAATATATTTTTTTCCACACAATTAACAAATTGAGTTATATATGAATAGTGTGAAATTAATTATTACTCTTAAAAAAAGTTGATTATATTTAGTTCTGCATGCACACAAAAAAGGCATTTCAACAGTTTCCAAAATCTTTTGCATGTTTACCTACTAAAAGGAAGTCTAACGGGTAATGGGCCTTTGAGTATATTTGGTGATAATAACTTATTAAGTCCCACACTTCAAGTATCAAAGCACGAAACCTAGAGCATAAGTCGGAAGAAAAATGGGTAGCTTCTCCCAAGTAGCGAAAGCTTGCAGGTGTTTGATCATTTTTTTTAATCCAATTTTTTTCTTTTGTTTTTTTTCTATGGAATTTGACTTTCATTGATGCTTGTTTCTTATTATGTAGATCTTTGAAATTTCTTGTCGTTGAAGACCCTCTAGAGCGATTCGCGATAAAACAGAAGATGAAGCAAAGATCCAAGCTGCTGCGAATGAGGTTGAAGATGAAGAAACAACGGATTACCAAGTTGTGCAGTGAGTGGGCTTTACATGTAGTGAACAGTATTGCATGCAGCTGGGAAAGGGGGAGGAAGATTAAGAACATATCAAGGGTGTGGCAAAATGAGATTCTTGGAATCAAGTGGTCGGGTAAGCATCAGGAAATGAGGGCTGGTTTGGGTTTTGCTTTAGTGGAAGATGTTCAATTTGTAGCTGATGTTATGGGAAGTGTGGGACTGCAGATAAATCCCAAAATGATAGAAATATCCAATTCAGTGTATCTTGGGAAGATCGCCTTTGAAAATGAAAGGTATAACATTATTATTCAAAGATTTTCGAAAAAGCATGATATTAGGTTAGATGACTTTAATTCGATTTCACGCATTAAGTCTATGTTTGTCTTCTGGATGACAGTGAATGGATGATATGGACAGAGTTGGTGAAGAAACTAAAAACAATGGTTAGGAATATCTTTGTACACACAAAATCTAGTATAATATTGACATTAAATGATTTGTTTGTTCATCTATTGTTTCTGGTAATTTTTTGAAATTATGATTGTTGTGTAATGCAGGTTTAAGTGAAGATGTATTGTTGAGGTGTTGATGGCTAGACTGGATGAAGTGGTGTAAAGTTTTGGAAGAACAACAGTTTGTTCTGAATGATGTTGCTGGGTTATTTTGTTTTAATTCTATGAAGTTTAATGAGATGTTTGAGACTTTTTTTTATTTATTATTCATAGTTTCTATTTGGATTGTAACGGTTAATGGTTTGATAGCTACTTTATAATTTCAATATCATACTGGTATAATTTGCACTAATGCATGAAAATCAAAATGATCAGCATGGTTTACATTTAGTCTTATCTGCTGGTGTTATTGGTTATGTTTCAGATTTCATTAATTTGTGTAAGATATGTAAAGTTAATAGGAAAATATATATATATATATATATATATATATATATATATATATATATATATATTTGTTAACATGATGATGAGTTTGGATACAACTGTTAATAATATATTTGTTGAAAAATAAACATAAGGATATCATTATGTATAAGAAATATTGTAACACGATTTACAGTTCAATAAAATTGGTAATATTAAAACTTTTAAGAAAAATGCATATGTATACCAAAAGATGTATAAATTAAATTTTTTTTTTGAAATAAAATATTAAGTGTTTAAAATTATTAATAGTATTTTTTATAAAAATAAGATCTGTAGGATTTTTAAATTAGTAGGATCAATATTAATAGGAATATTATTAGAATGAGATTAAATATAAAATAAATTTAACAATTTGGAAAAAGAAATTGAAATTTAATAATTTTATGACACGGTCCAATTTAAAATTCCAACAGTTAAGGCCCAACAATAAGTCTTTTGATATAATATTATTTTGAAATATAAATTTTATATTATCTTGAGTCATTGATTCCTAATTATTATGTGAGTGGGAAAAAATAACTGGATAACTTTTATTTGTAATATTTATTCTAAAATGTATATAATAATTTTAAAAAAATTATATATGAAGTATTTAAAAACTAATATGTGACTAAAAAGTGGATTCTAATAAAAAGGTAGAATATAAAAAAAAATATAGAAACTTTGTATTTTAAAACGTGGGAAAAAATAGTAAAGAGGAAGTAATAAAAAATAAATAAAGGAGAACTGAATATAAAACCACTGCATGGTATTGGTAAAGCTAAAAAAAGTAGTGTATGCATGTGTGTTTGAAGTTAACAGATAAAGATAACTTAAATGCATTTTTTTAGTTACACTACAAAGCGTTGTTTCCAAATGGTTTAGTAATTGCTTTGGTTACACTGTGGATCATAGGTAACAGTTATGATTGATTGAGATAGGTGTCATTTATTGAAGACGTCTAGGGAAACTGAAGCGTGCAAAGTAGAGTCACAATATATTTTGGACTATTCACATTACACCATTTTTCTCGTTTTCAGTCCTCTCGTTTAGAAAAAAACCGACATTACTTCTAGAGATAGTAAGAAATGACGACATTGAGGGGTGGACGAAAGCCAACGCATGGGTGGATATCAGACAACGAAGAAGAACTCATCAGGTTAGAAACATGAATTCCTGCTTAATTTCACCGTGTTGGGATTTTTTCCATGTCCGATCTATTTAGGTTTTAGGGTTTTTTGATTTATGATGCATGCTAAAATAGATTTGTGTAAGTTATAGAAAATGATGTGAATGGAGTTTTTTTTTACTATTTCACAGATCCTGTTTTCGGAATGTGAAACTTCGATTGCATCTTTATTTGCCTATTAGTGTTACTCACTATTTCATAAGAGTTTCATTTTCGGTCTAGAGTGTCACCTTATATATATTTTCAAGTTGTTAATCTTTCAATTTTTCGCTGGTTTAAGTAAGATTTGGGGTTATTATTGTTTATTTGGCATTCATAATGTCCTAACGGACTTACAACTGTTCTTCCAGTGAGGAGACAACAATGAATGAAATAGAAAAACTCGTGGATGAGGTTGCAGAGGGTTCTGTAAAACAATCTTCTGCCAGGTCTGTTAGAAAAGATAAGGCAAAATCGAAGATATCTGTTACATTTGCAGAAACTTGCAAGAATGCCCCTGTAGTTGTTTCAAATGTCATCAACACAGTTGTTCCTATGAGGAATGTTAAGGTTGAAGAATATGATATCCCCCTTGTCTCTGGGAAGAAAGCAACTGTCCTTGATAAGAGAACAAATAGGAAGACTCTGTGCAGGACTGCCAACAAAAGAGCTGTTACAGATGGGAATGAGAAAAGAACAATGAAACTTACGAAAAAGGGAAAAAATCTTTCAAATGTTAGGATAAGAATGTGTAGAAGGTTCTGCTGTATTCCATGCAGATTTGCACAATTATCTAAACCCTAAAAGTAGATTAAGTCAAAGGGATTTTATTTTGAAATTCATAATACAAATCCCTATTTTCTTTCTTCATGACTGTTGGGACATAACTATTGAGATATAATGTGACTTTTGGAATGAAGTGTCTATAAAAGGACACCTTTAGACAAGAAACACCGACTTTTTTCATTCCTTCTCATTTTTCAAAAATATACATAAAAGTATTTTCATCATCAAAGATACACATAAGAAAGAAGGAAGAGAGGAGAGAACAATTGAAATCAAAGATTTTTATTTTGGTAAGTATTTATGGTTTCTAGAAGATCGTTGGTGCTAACTTTGTGGCTCTAAAGGAGAATGTATGTTGTTAAGTATGTTTTTTCTTCTCCTTTTCAATGCAACTTATTTTATATTATTACATAAATGATGAATGAATAATTTTGTATTTTTGTAGATTTATTTTAATTTGTTTTTCGTTTGCACTAAACTTTCTTTTATCTCATCTTACATTAGCAATTGCAGTTTCATGTTTTTAGATTTATGTTTTATTCTTTGTTGTTTTTTATGTGGATTGTCTATTCTCAATTGATTTTCTTTGTTCTTTCAATTTGTTATTATGTTTATTTGAAATGGTTTTTGCTCTATTATATTGTTGAGTGTTTAGTAGTAATTATGTAGCTTATATGTCTATGTATTACTATAAGTGAGTATCCTACTTATACTTTGTTTTTTATCCCTACTTACGATGAATAATATTATATGTAAGGTTTTTTTTGTCACTTTGTTGCTCTATATTTTGAAGCATTGTCTATTTAATTTTATTTTTTAAATTTACTATGGCTTGTGGCTTTTTCTACTTTTCTTGCTTTATTATGGAAAATTTTTAAATAAAATTTATTCTGGAATTTAAAATTAAAATTTGAAATTTTTGTTATTTTCTTATAGATTTTTTCTCATTATAACTACTTTAATATAGAGTTTAAAATAGAAATTTGTATTTTTAAATGGTGCTCTATTACGTGGGCATGTATTATTTTTATATTTTTATAAGAGTTTACGAACCTTTCACAAGAGACTCCCAAGTTTCAAGTCTAAAGATCTGTCACAAAATTATCTAAATAAACATTCATTATTTGAGTATCTAATAATAAATTTATATTATTGTAGGGGAAAAAATATGAGTGAATTATCAAAGAAACAAGACAACCTTGATAACAAAAAAGACAGATTTGATGAGGATTCAAAAAATAAGAAAGTAACATCTTCAAAAGAAAGTAATTTAAATCAGCCACATATTGATGATAAAAAAGGTCAAAGGAATCAATTTAATAAAATCAAGTCAAAGAAAAAATTTACTAGTGTCAATCATGGATCATATATTGATGGAAATTGTATTAATTTTCCAAGTGGACCCATGTTTACCTCTGGTCAACCTTCACAAATTGAAAGAGGTTTTACCATGAATGCTCCATTGCTTCCTACTTACCTTGGTCTTACTCAAAAGAATCATAATCAAATGAACAATCTTCTTCAATATACAGGAACTCAAGAACCTTGTCTTGATAGTAACATAAACAAAATTCTTCGCGAATTTGAAGTTGATAATGAGTCACTTTCGGATAACTCAGATATTGAGATGTCACCTTCCCCAAAAAATTGTGTGGTGTATCCATCACTACTCACTAGTCAAACTGTTCTTGTTGTGCTGAAACCTGTTAGTCCATCATCTTTGGTGCCAAATAATCCAAAAAGTCAGCAAATCGTTACAAATGATTTTAACAAGAGAAAATTTCCATCACCGGCCATTAGTATTACTCCACCGTTTTAAATGTTGCATGAATTATTGCAGAAAAATTGGAGATGAACTTTTCAATTTAAGTACAAAATGTTCCAACAATTTAATTTTCGAATTAATTGCATGAATGGTGATGTTGGTGAAGATTGAAGATAATGGCATTTAAAATGATTTTTTTATGATTATGTGGAGTTGTTTTGGAATAAAAGATATTTTTGTTGAATTTGGAGTTTAGATATATTCGAATTTAGTTTGTCATTGAAAAAATCTATTATATAAAACCTAGATATTTTGTTTATATTTCAATAAAAATATTGGATTAAATTTTCTTCTTTGAATTCAAATATTGTTATATTGTTGAAATTGGATAAATAAAATGACAGACATTTATTAATTTCTTGCTTTCATTATTCATTTATCGTATTTTTATATAATAGATTCAAATTATATGCACTAATATAATTAAAGTTTTGTTGTGTTATATATATATATATATATATATATATATATATATATATATATATATATATATATATATATATATTTTGTTTTCTTTACTTTAAAGTTTTTTTTATTTAGATGAAAGCATTTAAGTTGTGTAAATTGGAGAACAATAAATTTTTAGTAAATAATGAGTTTAAAATGTATGGTAAGTGCTATTATTGCTTATTTAAATTAAATCATGTTTCTAATAAAAAAATTAAATCATGTCATGTTGTAGCCGATAAAATAATTACCAATGGTTGCTAGAGATTTGTTGCTAGATATTGGTTGCAATAACCATCTAAGTGCGAATAAATGAACTATTTTCCAACTTTGATGAAATTTCCCTAACATAGTCATGCTCTGTGATAGTTCAAAACTTCAAGTTTTAGGAAAAGGAAAGATCGCCGATAAATTGAAAAATGGTGTCGGATGAGGGTATGGTTTTTGAAACTTTGATGAAATTTTCCCAATATATATTTCTAACTTTTTTAACAATATAACAACATAAATTCTCTTCCAATACAATTTTTTAATTCCATCAAATTAGAGGAATTTTTGTTTTTGAATAAAAGGTAAATCGTTCAAAATCCTCTATACATAAATTATTTTATTCTTTTCACTTAATTCTTCCTTGTTTTCAAAGTCTTCCCTTTTCTCTCCAAACTCTTAAAGATAACCTTAAACTCTTAAAGATAACCTTAGTGACTTATTTCATTTTATTACCAACAATTTTAGAGTACAAAGTCTTACATGTATGGTGTGTGAAACTATGAAAAAAAAAATAAACTAAAAATAAAATTAAAAATATATTTATTGGGTAAAGACTCATTTTTCCATGCATTCTTGTCTTCTTTTTAATTTAGGATTTTGGATATACTAATTAGTAATGATGAGGTTTACATTTGTTGTCAATGCACTTCCAACTCTTGTCGCGCACCCAATAAAAATTAACCACTTTTACACAATCTGCATCTGTTTTACAATCAATTCCTTCTGCAATGAAAAACGAGTAACAAATATTAATAAAATAAGATTAAAATTGTGTTCAAAATAAAGAGTAAAGATTAAAATTTGAAAAAAAAATGGAAAATTGTATTACCGCTATTGTTTTTTGAAACAAAAAATATGAAAAGTAATAAAATAATAAAATTTAAAATTTTGGGAGTTTTAGTCATATTTTTAATTTTGCATGTTAAAAATAGAATATAATAAGATCAATTTATAGTATAAAAACTCATGCCAAATTAAAAAATATATTATTTTTGTACTTATAGAGTAGCGAAAATATTTTTAAATTATAATAATTATGTAATATGTTTTAAGTAAATTAATATATTATATTTGTCCTTTTAGCACATTAAAGGGTAATATAGAAAACTTTCTAATCCTTAGAATTCTTTTTTAATTAAGTTTTCAAACTTTGATGATAGATTGATGATTATTTATTTATTTTTAAAAGTAATTTTTTTAAAATAAAGTCAATCTATTTATCAAATTCTAAATTAACTATTTTAAAAAATATATTTATTGAATGAAAAGGAAAGAGGAACCTATCACGGAAACAAGAGACAAAATAAAAATAACAACTAAATACAAATAACCACAACGGCCCCAACCAATACGGTGTGTACAATCCAAAATGAAAAAAAAAAAAAAAGAAGAGCATACATCAGTAGCCAGAAGTCAATCAAAGCTGGAATCCTCAAATGTAGGTGAAAAGTGCAAAAATATCATTATTTTGTGTATATAATTGGTTGCATTTATCGATACTTTTTGTTAATACCGTTTGAATAATTCCCCGTTTTGTTTGTAAATCCGTATACTTTGTGAATAGTTATATTTTCATATACTTTTATACTGTTTGATATTTTTTGTGTCTTTTTTGTAGGTATTGATGCGTATTTGGAGCATGAGCAATAAAGTGTCGAAGACGCGACTTCAAACGCGCGATTTTGAGCACCTCGTCAACAGATAAGGCTCAAAATAATATGAGAAAATTTATCAATTTTGTTGATATTTATTCATTATTAGATAGGAAATTGAATAAGCTGTCTGAGGCTTCGAACCAGGCGCAAATCAGAGTTGTGGTTCTCAAGTTATGGCATTTTCACTAAAGCAGTTTTTTGTTGACCACTCCCAGCGCGCGATGCGCCCTCTGTGGGTTTCAAAGTGTATAACTTGGGGAAAAAAAAGATTTTTTAGGTTATGGTTTTGGGGTATTTGTTATCAACTCCATCAACCTTCATTTTTTTTTGTAGAGAGAGGCTTAGAAACATCAAATGGAATTGCATCCTTAAGATCGGAGGTCGAATTTCTCATCGATTGATGTTGACTAACCAAGAAATGTTTGGTTCATCTTCTTTTCTTCTCTTTGTATTTCTCTTTTGTTGATTTTGTATGTAAATTACTCTAATCCCATGGATGTTTATTACTCTTTCTACTAGTTGTATAAAGTTTTCTTTTCAAATCTTAATCGTGTTTCCTTGATCCTTTTGTTTAAATGCTTTGGATTTGTGTTGTTGTAGAAATAGACATCATGAATCTTGATTAGGGGGATATCTATTAGCTTTAGATTCTAGAGATAGGATTGGGGTTAACATCCACATAATATCTAAGTTTAATATCTCTGTGTTGTTTGATCGGTTGAGGCATCGTCGAAAGAGCAATATAGTTGAACTCTCGTCGGTGTTGTAGAAATGGACATTGATATAAGAGATATATGGTGATTCTGATGAGTATTGTAGAGTGCGGTGGAGTGATAAATCTAAGTTTGTGAGGAGTAATTTAGATTCAAACCAGATAAGTTATTCTCTATCAAGAATGTATTTATTTTATGTTAATATGTTAAATTTTCCTTTTTTTCTTAAAACTAATTTAACCCAAACTCAAGAACTAAGAATCTATCGAACGCTAATTCAGTAGCACTAATCTCTGTGGACACGATAAATTCCCTGATAAATATTTCCAAAACTTTTGTTTCTCGCCGCTTTACTGCTTCAACAAAATGGCGTCGTTGCCGGGGATTGGTGTTTTTATTGAATTCGCATTGCGATAGTTTCTTTGTTTTCGAGTTTTGCGAATATCGTATATTTGTGAATTCTCTAATACTTGTATACTTTTGTATAGTGAATTGTATAGATACATTTTTTTAATTTTGTTGGTGGACTTATTAAACAAGTTGAACTCAGATAGTTCTTTAATTTCAAATATTCACTTTTCAACTTGTTTAGTTAATTTCACCAAACTTTTGTAAAAATCGTGTTTTTTCTTATCCTTACGTGTTTGTTAATACATGTTGTTTACGTATTGTATATATTCTCTTGTTTCGTAATGTTTGTTCGTGTGTGGTTAGGATACTTTCTTTAGGTTCACGTTGGGGCGAAAACATTGGCGTGCCGTGGAGGAAGCTACTACCCGAGCACAATAAAGGCGTCGAGCTAACGACATAAAACAAGCGCTTGTTGGGAGGCACCCTAACGGTTGTAAATTTTTTTAAATTTTTCTGTAAATGAGTTGTGTAGGTGAGAAGTGGAGAGTTGCTGGGACTGCTTAGTTCCTGTACTGGTTTTTGCCCAACTGGTATAGCGCGCTAGACGGCGCGTCGCGCGCCCTGTTATTTTGGCCAGTGAATTCTTTTTAATGGTTCACTTGGCTAGCCTTTTTCCCACTTACACCAAGGCTTTATAGTATAGTATTTTATAGTTTTATTTTTAATTCTTTTGTTTGTGTTTAAATTCAAATTTTGACCCGACCGCTTGAAGTAGCATTTGGTAATTCTCCAATTTTGATTGATTCAACAAGCGAATTGTGCGACAATGATATTGTTCAAATTTGTATATTGCAAGGTACTCGTTTATCACTTTCTATATCATAGCATGATTATGAGACTTTTCATTTGTACATTTTTCATATCATTCATTCTTTTTGCATAACTTGCACATGATTTGAATCATATTAGTTTCACTTTTTTACCCATAAATATGAGGTGGGTTTCCATTGTGTATATATGCGAGAGACCGACATTTCTTGTTTTAACTGGATGTTATTATGTTTAATCTTTCATTTGTATTGATTTTTTGAATGCACGAAAGTGATAAAGGAACTTGTTTGATTTTGAGCGCAACAACCATAGCCAAATGTCAATTCACCTTGTGAGTGTGTGACTATTAGTAACCCCTTTTGAGCCTTTTTGTCAACATCCATATTGTTTTTGCTTAATGTTTGTCTATGAGCGTTTGGTTGTCAATTGTGTATGGATGTTTGATTCTTTGTTTTCTTGAACCCTCAACTATTATTTATAGTTTGAATTTTTGCCTTGCCTTAGAAAGTATGGAGTATTCATATTATGATGATGGTTGTATTCAAGTTTGGGAGAGAATGTTTACCTACTTATGTTGTGATTGGTATGAGGTTGTGGAAAGAAAAGAAAAAAAAAAAGAAAAAAAAATTGAAAAAGAAAGAAAAGAAAAGGAAAGAAAAAAGAGAAACAGTTTTGAAAAACAAAAACAAAAAGAGTATGTAATAATTGTGCTAATAAGTAGTATGTCTTGGTTTGACAATTTGTGATAAAGAAGAAGTTTGATCGAGATTTTGGTGCGTGAAACCTTGTGGATTGATCACTCCCTTAGGTTTAGGCAAGTTTTTGTTTCGATTAGCTTTAGGACTTATCCCTTGTTTGTTAACCAAGCCATATTACAACCTTGAAAACCCTTGTGATTCGTGTCGTTGCATTTTCAATACTATCTATGGATGAACGCATAATTTTGTCTATTGTTTGCAAGATTGTTAGGTGTATGTCAAAGTCCTCGCCTTTTGGTGTTTTTCATCTACCGATGAGTTTTTGCTAGGCGTGAATCATGATTGAGCATGTTTTGTTTAAAATGTTTTGTATAATTTTTGTACTTAGGATTCATTTCATTTTCATGTGTCGTTGTAGGATTGTGGTATGTTTTTACTTTGTTTGTGCGTTTTTGTTCGAACCGTGCAATTGTTTCATTTTTCTAAACTTTGTTGATTCTTGATTCTTTGGATTTTTACTTTTGATTCTTTGAGTGTTTGGCCTTGTTTGAGGACAAATAGGTTTAAGTTGGGGATAGTTTGATAAGTGCAAAAATATCGTTATTTTATGTATATAATTTGTTGCACTTCTCGATACTTTTTGTTAATACCGTTTGAATAATTCTTCATTTTGTTTGTAAATCCGTATTCTTTATGAATAGTTGTATTTTCATATACTTTTATACTTTTTGATAGTTTATGTGTCTTTTTGTAGGTATTGGTGCGTGTTAGAAGCATGAGCAATAAAGTGTCAAAGACACGGCTTCATACGCACGATTTTGAGCAACTCGTCAACGAATAAGGCTCAAAACAAATATGAGAAAATTCATCAATTTTGTTGATATTTATTCATTATTAGATAGGAAATTGATTAAGCTTTCCAGTGCTTCGAACCGGGCGCAAAACAAAGTTACGGTCCTCAAGTTATGGCATTTTTACTAAAGCTGTTTTTTTGTTGACAACTCCCAGCGCGCGATGCGCCCTCTGCGGGTTTCAAAGTGTATAAATTGGGAAAAAAACAGATTTTTTTTAGGTTATGGTTTTGGGTTATTTGTTCTAAACTACATCAACCTTTATTTTTTTGGTAGAGAGAGGCTTAGAAACATCAAATGGAGTTGCATCTTGATGATTAGAGGTCGAACTTCTCATCGATTGGTGTTGACTAACCCATAAATGTTTGCTTCATCTTCTTCTCTTCTCTTTGTATTTCTCTTTTGTTGAGTTTGTAGGTAAATTACTCTAAACTCATGGATGTTTGTTACTCTTTCTACTAGTTGTATAAAGTTTTCTTTACAAATCTTAATCGTTGTTTCCTTGATCTTTTTGCTTAAATACTTTGGATCTGTGTTGTTGTAGAAATAGACATCATGAATCTTGATTAGGGGATATCTGTTAGCTTTAGATTCTAGAGATAGGATTGGGGTTAACATCTACATAATATCTAAGCTTAATGCCTCTGTGTTGTTCAATCAGTTGAGACATCGTCGAAAGAGCAATATGGTTGAACTCTCGTCAGTGTTGCATAAATGGACATTGATGTGAGAGATATGTGGTGATTCTGACGAGTATTGTAAATTGAGTGCAGAGGAGTGATAAATATAAGTTTGTGAGGAGTAGTTTATATTTAAACCAGATAAGTTATTCTCTATCAAGAATGTATTTATTTTATGTTCATATGTTATATTTTCCGTTTTTTTTAAAACTCATTTAACTCAAACTCAAGAACTAAGAATCTATCAAACAGTAATTCAGTAGCACTAATCTCTGTGGACACGATAAATTCTTGGTTAAATATTTTCAAAAAACTTCTGTTGCTTGCCGCTTTACCGCTTCAACACTAGGGACACCTGCAACAATATCGAAACTACAAAAATGGAACAAGAACACATTAAAGGGAGGTCGAAGCCACCCATATCAATATTAGTTTAGAATCAAATGAGAGTTCTCAAGACAGACCGAATAGGCATAGGAGTTTGGATTTGCAATTTTTATAAGTGATTTTGTTGTTCTATTACTAAAGCTTTGTGACATGGTTTAGATGCCTTTCTTTGTAATTTTGGCGTGGTAAGTTGGACTTGATACTAAATTATGCATGATTTATAAAATATCAATTTCCGTGGTAAACATTTGAACGTTATAATGTTATAATGGATGGAATACTAATTGTCATTCAATTTTCTTTCTTACTTGATTTTATTCATGTTTGTTTTTTATGCTAGAACTTTACTTTATATTTGAAAATTCTTCTTTGCATTTATAATTTGATATGATTAAATTTATGCTAGAACTTTACTTTATATTTGAAAATTCTTCTTTGCATTTATAAATTGATATGATTAAATTCATTACAAATTAAATTCCCTTTTTTGAATCTCTTTAAACCAAATTGATATGATTTCATTCATTACAAGTTTTAAGTGAAAAAAAAATCTTATAACCCTATCTAGGAGGATAAAGGAATTTTGCTATTGAATTTATGTAACAATAAAAATGGAAGAGAGAAAAATCATGTTATTAATACTTATTTCTTCTCACTTCTTTTACATAAACCAAAATAAGTAAATAAACCTAGATAAAGAAAAAGAAAAGTAAGAATATGAAAGTTGTTAAAAAGTTAATAAATTATTGTTGAGTTCAACCACTTATAGGTTCGATTAACTCTCTTTATCCTCTTAAATTTGTATCCGTAGCATCCTTCAAAAATTTTCCAGCCTAACCTTGGTCACTACATAACAACCTTAATAAAGACTTTTTAATCTTTGTATAACTTACAATAGTTCTAATTTTTATGATGTGTTTTAAGTGTAACAAATAACATAAACACTTGAGTAGATAGAGAATTTTTATATCCTAGGAGGATCATATCACTTATGATGCATTGTTTGGTTAATTTGCCACTTGTTTGCTTTGGTATTTATTAGAAACCTTACATGATTGTCATAATTATTGAAGCTTGGGAATGACAATTGATCTAGCAACTTAGCATTCTTGAAAAAATTTGAAATTGAACCCTCTACTTTTTGTTTTGCTTTTTATTTTATTTTACATGGAGTCTTGATCTCAAGTTTTGCTTAGATTGCAAAAATGCATGAATGGAGGAATGGAATTTTAGCACATTATTTTAGACTTTGTAGTTTGAAAAAGCACTTCTTAAAAATTTAAAAGAAATATTCACATCTTTTATGTTTACATTAAATTCTAATTCGATACTCTAGTGAAGAAATTCCATTTTATTTGAAATGATCTCAAAACCTTAATAAATAAAAATTTGTTTTAGGCCAATTACTTGTTTTTTGGCCAGATGCTCTTAGAGCTCAAAAATTTATAACATTTTTATATGTTTTCACAACAGAACAGAGATATTATTTTCATCAAAACTAGTAACAAACCCGTGCGTTCGCACGGGTTCTGGTACGGGACGTGCATTTGATTCAGATGTATATTTTTTAATAGAAAAAAATTATATTAAAAGTAATTAACATTTTGTAGAAAAAAATAAGAACAATTAACATTAAATTGTGTCTAAAAAAAATCAGAAACAAAATTGAAATCACCAAAATTAAATTGTGTCTAAATAGCCTTTTGTAACTTCATGTTCCCGTTAATAATCAGTATTTTGATCAGTAACTTCATGTTCCCGTTAATATTTAATATTTTGTTCAGTAACTTCGTTCTCGTTAATTTCAAAATATTTTGATCAGTAAATTCATGTTTCCGTTAATATTCAATATTTTGATCAATAACTTCGTGTTCAAATTAATATTAAATATTTTAGTCAGTAACTTCAAGTTCCGTTAATATTTAATATTGTGATCAGTAACTTCATGTTCCCGTTAATATTCAATATTGTGATCAGTAACTTCATGTTCCCGTTAATATTCAATATTTGAATCAGTAACTTCCGGTTCTCGTTAATATTCAATATTGTGATCAGTAATTTCATGTTCCCGTTAATATTCACTATTTTGATTAGAAATTTCATGTTCCCTTAATATTCAATATTTTAATCAATAACTTTAGGTTCCCGTTAATATTCAATACTGTGATCAATAACTTCATGTCCCCGTTAATATTCAATATTTTAATCAGTAACTTCAGGTTTTTGTTAATATTCAATATTGTGATCAGTAATTTCATGCTCCCGTTAATATTCAATATTATGATAAGTAACTTATTGTTCCTGTTAATATTCAATATTGTGATAAGTAACTTCATGTTCTTGTTAATAAAAAATATTTTAATCAGTAACTTCCAGTTTCCGTTAATATTCAATATTTTTCAGTTAGGCGAATTTGGATACCTCATTTATTTTAAATAAAAATGTTAAAAAAGAAGAAAAAAAATAAATAATTGATTATTTCGTATATAAAAATATTTAGATCAATAATATATTTTCTCCCGGGGTGTAGTTACCGTGCATAGATAAAAATCTATGCATCATTCATAGATTATTATGAACCCTTGGATCATTGGATCAAATTCTAGACATTAATTGTTATTACTCAATACTCAATACTCACCACTCAATACTCAATACTCAATACTCAATACTCAATACTGGATTAAAAACATGATCCAATGGCTTATGTAAGCTTATGCATGGTGCATAAGTAAAATCCTTATGCATATTAGCAAAGCCCTTTCTCCCGTATAGTATTTTTGGATTAAAAATATTTAATCAAAAATAGCATTTCTCGTATATTAAAATATTTAGATCAATAATATATTTTTTTTCCGTAAACAAACTTCATTTTTGTTTAGGTATCATTTACAAAATTATTTTGATCAATAGTACATTTTTGTATATTAAAATATTTAGATCAATAATATATTTTTTCCCGTATACAATTTTTGGATAAAAAATATTTGATCATAAATACCATTTCTCGTATATAAAAATATTTAGATCAATAATAGATTTTCCCGTATACAGACTTCATTTTTGTTTAGGTATCATTAACAAAAATATTTGGATCAATATTAAATTTCGTATATAAAAATATTTACATCAATAGTATTATTTTTTTCCATATACAAATATTATTTTTGCTTATGTGTCATTTACAAAAATATTTGGATCAATATCAAATTTTCGTATATAAAAATATTTAGATAATAATAAATATTTGGATAAAAAATATTTGGATCATAAATAACATTTTTCGTAAATAAAAATATTTAGATCAATAATAGATTTTTCCGTATACAAACTTCATTTTTGTGTTGGTATCATTTACAAAAATATTTGGATCAATAGTAAATTTCGTATATAAAAATATTTAGATCAATAGTAGATTTTTTCCTGTATATTATTTTTAAATAAAAAATATTTGGATCATAAATACCAATTTTCGTAAGTTATAGATTTTTTTCCGTATACAAATACAAAATATTTCGATCATGAATATCATTTTTCGTATAGAAAAAATATATATATCAATGATAAATTATTTTTTAAGGAAGAAAGAAGTGATTACATCACAATCACTACATGATTATTATCATCAAACACCATGTGATTACATCACAATCACCATGGGTTGATATCACAAATACTATGTGATTTTATCACAATCCGAATATCTCAATGGGTTCGCATATAAGCTAGTTCAATTCACAGTTTAACTATCGTTAACCATCCATGCCATCCGATAATTTTCATAAATGGAACGATCTTTTTCTAGAAAATACTCTCTCATAGATGCACACCGAGGAACCTCTTACATTCGAGCATTGCAACCTAAGTCACCTTCCGTAACCAAAGTTATCTTTCTAAGTCATTCACCTAGTTATACTCCTAGGTTTTCCTCACTCATCAACATAAGATTTTAATCATGTTATGTCATAGTCATCATATTCAGTTAATTTATAGAATGATTCATAACATACACCTTATAATATCATACATAAAGCACACATGGCATTATAATATGCTAAATAAACCATAGTTTAAGCTTTCATGCAATCTCGCTTCAACCTAAATTATTCCACTTTCATGCCACATAGTAAACATAGGTCCGATCATTCTATGGTAGGATTAACCGGAATCAATGGGAAAAATAGTGGAATAAACGTATAAAGACCTCTCTATATCATAGTCCTTAGTGTTAGCTTCCTAATTCTTTTGATCGTATCCTAAATGGAGTTACGAAACTCACTTACCAATCGTTCTAACCTAATTGAGAACTCTAGGTTAAAACACAATTAATCTCATGTACTATGGTTGAATAATGATAATTCATTGTCCACATATTCTAAGATGGCTTAAAATCCTTACATAATTGGATTTTTGCATAAAACATGGGTGTCAATCGATTGACACACAGGTGCAACCATTAACACTATGACTCATCAACTCTCTGCCAAATGAAAAACAACATTTCTAGGAACTTCATTCGATTTATTGAAAATGTGAAATAGATTGATACTATGTTATTTCTCAAAATTACCAGTTTTAATACTTCTTGCTCTAATCTAACCCATTCTAATTCATCCAAAATCATAAACCAGCAGAAATAAACCCGATTCTTAGTCATAACTCCAATAAAAAAGCATATACATACGCAACTATGTTTACTCTTCACTCATACATCATGTATTCATAATAATAATAACAAAAACATTGCATCATTACAACAACAACAACAACAACATAGCTTCAAACATATAATTTCACAATTTGAACATAACATCATTTTCACAATAACACAACCGTCATAAACACCACCACAACAAACCTCCATGAATTAGAAACAAGAACATATGACATATCAAGAATCACACATCCACTATAAATTTCAAAACAAAGAAAAAAAAAACATCTAAAACCCTAACATCCAAATTCATGAGATTTTCCCCCAAAGCTAAAACTAAACTAGGAACCCACCTTATGAGAGGAAGATGATGATGAATAGAGATGAGGTGAAGAAAATGATTATGGTGGCGAGCTTCTTCTCCTTCTTCATTCCTTTTATTTCTCCCTTATTTCTCCCTTTCTCCCTTTCTCTTCCTTTTTCCCTTTCTTTCTTACCAACTTTCTCCCCTTATATTCTTTATATTCCTATTATTAATGAATAAGTGGTTTAGAATAAAGTGTGGAAAGAAACACTTCTTGCATCACTAACTTAGGTCAGCACTTGACTTTCCTTGGGCTCAATCCTCGGACGTACTCAACCTTCTAACTTCTTCCAAATTAGAGATATTTTGTATCATGAATAAACAACAAATCCTTCAAAAAATTTCATTTATCCTTCTTTATTTCCGAAGCCCTCCCCTCCCTTTTCTTCCAAACTCACAAACAAAACCTAAGACTATGTTTGAGAGTTTGAAAATAAAGGAAAGGGGGGATTTCAAATTTTGAATTTTTTTAAAAAATATTTAACATTTTTTGAAGAAAAGTTCTTGTATAGAATGATAAAAAGCTTATATTTTTTTAAAAAATATATATATATATTTTTAATATTTGAATAATATAACATAATACTTCCTCCAATATAATTTTTCTAATTCCACCAAATTAAAAAAAAATTATTTTTTGAATAAAAAGGTAAATCCTCCAAAATTTTCCCTACTTAAATCCTTGTATAGTTTTAACACAATCCTCTTTGTTTTAAAGTCTTCCCCCTTTCCCCAAACTCTCAAAAGATATCTTAAGTGACTTATTTCATTTTATTATCAACAATCTTAGAGTACAAAGTCGTGTGTGAAACTTTGAAAGGAAAAATAAACTAAAAATACATTTATTGGATAAAAACTCATTTTTCATGTATTCAGTTTGTTTACTCTTTGATTTAGGATTTTGGGTATATTAGTAATGATAGGTTTACATTTGTTGTCAATGTACTTCCAACTCTTGTCGCGCACCCAATAAAAATTAGCCACTTTTACACAATCTGCATTTGTTTTACAATCAATTCCTTCTATAATGAAAAACGAGTTACAAATAGTAATAAAATAAGATTGAAATTGTGTTCAAAGTAAAGTGTAAATATTAAAATTTGAAAAAAAAAATGAAAAGTTATATTACCGCTATTGATTTTTAAACAAAAAATATGGAAAGTAATAAAATAATAAAATTTTAAGAGTTTTAGCCATATTTACATTCATTGCATGTTACAAATAGAATATAATAAGATTAATTTATAGTATAAAAAAGCTCATGCCAAGTTTAAAAAATATATATTTTTTGTGCTTAAAGAGTTTCGAAAAGATTTTTAAATTATAATAATTATGTAATATATTTTAGGAAAATTAATATATTATATTTGTCGCTTTAGCGCATTAAAGGGTAATGTACAAAACTTTCTAATCATTAGAATTCTTTTTTTAATTAAGCTTTCAAACCTTAAAATTTGTCCTTAAAGAGTTGCAAAAACATTTTTATATTATAATAATCACTTAATATATTTTAAGTAAATTAATATATTGTATTTTTCTCTTGAGCACCTTAAAGGGTAATGTACAAAAATTTCTAATCATTAGAATTATTTTTTTAATTATGTTTTCAAACTTTGCTAGAGATTGATGATTATTTATTTATTTTTAAAAGTAACTTTTTAAAATAAAGTCAATTTATTGAATGAAATTGTAAATCAACTATTTAAAAAAACATTTATTGAATAAAAAAAATAAAAACCCATCACAGAAACAAAAGGCAATAAAAATAAACAACCACAACGACCCCAACCACTACGGGGTGTACAATCCAAAATAAAAAAAAATAAGATCATGCAACAGCATTCAAAAATTAAAGTCAAGTAAAGTTAGATTTCTCCAACATGCTAGGGACACATGCAACAACACCGAAACTACAAAAATGCAATAACATTAAAGGAAGGTCGAAGCTACTCATATCGCTATTAGCTCAAAATCAAGAGAGTTCTCCAGACAGAACGAGAAGGTATTGGAGTTTGGATTTGCAATTGTTGTAAATAATTTCATTGTTCTATTACTAAAGCTTTGTGACATGATTTGGATGTCTTTCTTTATATTCTTGGTGTAATAAGTTGGGCTTGATAATAAATTATGCATGATTTGTAAAATATCATTGTCCTTGGTAAAATTTTGAAACTTATAATAGATGGAATACTATTTGTCATTCAATTTTCTTTCTTACTTAAATTTACTCATGTTTATTTTTTACTCTAAAACTAATTACTTGAATCTTCTTTGCATTTGCAAATTAATATGATTAAAGAATTTGCAAAAATTAATTCCCTTGTTTGAATCTCTTTGAGCCTAATAATTTCATTCTTTGCTTTATAATTCATTACAAGTTTTAAGTGAAAAAAGTTTTCTTTTAAATTTATGTAAAAAATAAATGGAAGAGAGGAAAATCATGTTATTAATATTTTTTTCTTCTCACTTCTTTTACATAAACCAACAACAACAAAAAAAACCTAGATAAAGAAAAAGAAAAGTAAGAATAAAAAAGTTGTTGAAAAGTTAATAAATTATTGTTGAGTTCAACCAGTTATAGGTTCTTACTAACTATCTTTATCCTCTTAAATTTCTATCCTAGCACCCTTCAAATAATTTCCACCCTAACCTTGGTCACTACATAACAATCTTAATAAAGACTTTTTAAACTTTATATATACCGCAATGCTATGTCTAAAACATTTTTTATACTTAATACGGTCCACAATGTTTTTTTAAATAATATTAATTTAATTTTTTTTTTAAATAATATTTTCAAATTTTATTTTATAACACAAATATAAGTTTGTGTCATTAACCAAATTCAAAATTGTATTAACCACAAAAATATATGTAATCAACCAATTATTTTTCTTATAATTTATTAACCACTTTCACTACTTTATTAACTAATAAAATACATACTATTAACCATGTTCTTACACTAAATTATAAATATATTAATCAACTTTATTTTACGATTATATTTTTCTTATATTTGAGAACTCACTAACCAAATTATGAACAATATTAATCAACTTTATACATAATATTAACCAAAGTCTATATATATATATATATATATATATATATATATATATATATATATATATATATATATATATATATATATATATATATATATATATATATATTAATTTATTTAATGTTTGAATATATATTAATCAAACTTTAAACTGTATTAATCAAGTATTAATATTTCATTAAATAAAATAATTATATATATATATATATATATATATATATATATATATATATATATATATATATATATATATATATATATATATATTAAAAAGTCAAAATAATATAAAAACACTATTAATGTATTTATGAATATTAGAAGGTGAATAAGAGTAAGTCTGAGATCGGTGTAGGGAGTTCGAAGGTGAATAAAGGCGCTTCCGCTAATTCCGCTCCTATCATTTCGGTAAGCGCTAGCCAGGAGATATCTTCTTCCAATTTTAGTGATTTTAGTGATATTGCGAGGAACAATCATAGACTGTGGGGTAATTTAGATTGTGAAGCGGGGTCTAAAATTTGGAAAGCTATGGAAGCTTTGGGTGTGGTTAATTATGGAGAGGAAGAAACGGTTTTGAAGAAGTTAGAAGTTTTGGAAATGGATGCGACGTCTCGAAAGGTTAGTAGGATGGAGAATAAAAAAGGTTCTTTATGTTAATAGGATCTTTGAATATTAGAGGTGGGGGAAATCCTTTGAAAAGAAAAAGGATTAGTGCTTTAATTTATAGGAGCAAGGTGGAAGTCTTTATGATTCAAGAAACTAAATTAGTTGACATGCAAGATTGGGTGGCAAAGAGCTTTTGGAAGAATAATAGAATTGGGTATTCGTATTCCAATTCGGTTGGTAGATCGGGAGGTCTTTTAACGTTGTGGAATGAAGAGAATGTGGAGGTGGTGTCTAGTTTCAAGGGGGAAGGTTATCTCGGTATCAAGTTTTTGAAGTCTAATAAAGTTTACTACTTGGTTAATATATACTCTTCTTGTGATCTCTCAAAAAAAAGAATTTTGTGGAGAAGGATCTTGGACTTGAAACAAGCTCATAAGGATGGAGAATGGATATTGGGAGGAGATTTCAATGCAACCAAGAGTCGACATGAAAGAAGAGGTAGGGGAGGGGTAATGAATTCTAATTCTAATACTCTAGAGATGAATGAATTTGTGGATTTTATAGAAGAAAGCATGTTGGTGGATATTCCTTGCAAAGGAAAAAAATACACTTGGTATAGTGGGGATGGAAATTCTATGAGTAGGATTGATAGGTTTCTTATTTCGGAGAACACCGTTAATGAGTGGGGGGTGGTGGGGCAATTTGTGGGCGAACGTGATATTTCCGATCATTGTCCTATTTGGTTGGAAGTAGACAAAGAAAATTGGGGTCCAAAACCTTTCAAATTTAACAATGAATGGTTTTCTTCCGAATCTTTCTATCCGTTTATCGAAAAGGAGTGGAATGATATTAAGGTGGAAGGGAGAGGAGATTTTGTTTTGAAAGAAAAACTTTTCCGTTTGAAAGGTAGATTAAAGTGGTGGAATAAGGAGGTGTTCGGTAAGATTGATTTGGATGTGGAGGAAGGAGCTCGAGATATTAATCTTGGTGATGATAGATTGGAAGTGGAAGCGGAAGATCTCCATCCCGAGATTATAAAAGAGAGAAAGGAAGCTACTAGTAGATTTTGGTCAAGGTTGAGAATTAGAGAGAACATGATTATCCAAAAATCTAGATTGAGATGGCTTAAGGAGGGAGATGCTAATAGTGGCTTTTTTCACAAGGTTATGAAGGAGAATAGAGGGAATAATCACATTGGACCTTTAAACTCTAGTAGAGGTGTGTTGGATTCGGTGGAAGGAATTAAAGAGGAAGTAGTGCATCATTTCTCTAGAAAATTTGGAGGTATTGACGTTGGGTCCATTGCTCTTGACGGATTAATTTTCGATAGGATTAGTGAGGATGAGAAGGAGTGGTTAGAGAGACCTTTTCAAGAGGAGGAAATTATGGAGGCTATGGGAAATTGCGGAAATTCTAAGAGCCCGGGTCCGGACGGATATTCTTTTCTTTTCATTAAAAGATGTTGGCCTATTTTGAGAAGCGACTTTTTGAGGTATTTTGATTATGTCTTCAAGGAAGGAGATTTGGCTAAGGTAATAACTTCTTCTTTTTTAGCTTTGATTCCTAAGGGACCGAATCCTTTATGTTTGGATGATTATAGACCTATTTGTTTAGTGGGTTGTATGTATAAGGTGGTGGCAAAAGTGTTGGCGGGGAGATTGAAACATGTGTTAAATTCGATAGTCTCGCATTGTCAAAGTGCGTTTGTTCCGGGTAGACAATTATTAGAGGGAGTTTTAGTGGCTAATGAGGTGGTTGATTATGCGAAAAAGGAGGGAGGTTCTTGTTTACTTTTTAAAGTTGATTTTGAAAAGGCATATGATAAAGTCTCGTGGGATTTTCTTCGGTCTCTTTTGGTTAAAATGGGCTTTGGAGTTAAATGGAGGAGGTGGATGGAGTTATTGATTTTCAAGAGCACTATGTCGGTGATGGTCAACGGTAGTCCAACTAAGGAATTTGTTGTCAATAGAGGTCTAAGACAAGGTGATCCTTTATCCCCTTTTCTTTTTGTTTTGGTGGCGGAGGCTCTTGCGAGACTAGTTAGAAAATCCATTGAGATCGGTGAATTTGAGAGTTTTGACATTAAAAGAAGGTGTGATGTGGATATATTACAATTCGCGGATGATACTTTGTTGGTAGGAAAGGGGAGTTGGAAACATGTTAAGGCTTTAAAGATTGTGTTGAGATCTTTTGAACTTGTTTCGGGTCTTGGCATAAATTTCCACAAAAGTAAATTGATTGGGATAAATGTGTCTCCTCTTTTTTTGGATGCCGCGGCTTATTATCTTTCTTGTAAGATTGAAAATAGTAACTTTCTTTTTCTTGGTATTCCGATCGGAAGCAATCCTAGGAAGGAAGCGACTTGGACTCCTTTAGTAGAGAAAATGAGGAAGAGATTGTCGGGATGGAAGAATAGATTTCTTAATCTTGGAGGTAGGATTACTCTTTTGAAGTCGATCTTGAGCTCACTTACTATCTTTACTATGTCATTCTTTAAGATGCCGGCGAGTGTAGTTAAAGTGATAACGGCATTACAAAGTAATTTTCTTTGGGGAGGGGTGGAGGAAAAACGACACATTCATTGGGTGGGGTGGAAAGGAGTGACTCTTCCTCAAGTGAAAGGTGGTTTAGGAATAAAAAATATTGCCGATTTTAATTTGGCTCTTTTGAACAAGTGGAGATGGCGGATAGTGCAAGGTAACAAGTCTTTATGGTTGGATGTTTTAAAGGCCCGATATGGTGATTTGAGCATGCAAATAATTTGTGGTCGGGATTCTTTCAAGAATGCATCTTCTTCGATTTGGTGGAGAGATATTTTAAAGGTTAGTAATGTGTCATATAATCCTTTAATTATTGATCCCATTATTTCGAATTGTAAATTCATAGTTGGAAATGGTTTTAATACTCCGTTTTGGGAATCATATTGGTGGAATAACGGTATTTTAAAGGAGGTTTTTCCGGACCTTTTTTTCGCCTCTTCTTTAAAAAAGGTTTCGGTGGCGGTTATGGGAGGGTTGTCTAATGGAAGTTGGAAATGGGGGGATCTTGGAATTTCGTTGGTTGGAAGGGATTCGGTATTTTTAAATTCATTTTCGAGGTTGAAGGATATTTTAGATAATTTTGGTAGTTTAAAGGATGCAAAGGATTATGCGGTTTGGTTGTTGGATGTGGAAAAAGGTTACACGGTTGCCTCTTGTTACGGTTCATATGCTTCTAGGAGAATTCCTTTCGGTCCTCCGATTAAGGGTGAGGAAGCTTTCAATTTGATTTGGAAAGCGGAAGTTCCGTTCAAGATAAAAGCGTTCGGGTGGAGGCTTTTTTTGAATAGATTGCCTACTAAAGATTTGTTGGTGTATAGAGGTATGAATTTTACAAATGCAAATTTAAATTGTGTTTTTTGTGATTCTCATGTGGAAGAGGCGGATCATTTGTTTTTTAAATGCATAGTGATAAAGTTGGTTTGGAAGGAAATTGCTTCGTGGGTGGGATTTTCGGGTTGGGAGGAGGAAGAATGCATCCCTTTTTTCGTGGAATGGCATTCTTTGTGTCGCCGTGCAAAGATTAAAAACGGCAAATTGGGGGTGTTTTGGTTAGCCACAACTTGGGTTGTTTGGTTGACAAGGAATGGTATTTGTTTTAAGAATGAAGTGTGGAATATAAATAATGTGGTTTGGAGCATTAAATTTTTGGTTTGGAGGTGGTCTTCTTATGGCAATATTACTCATTCCAATTGTTGTTTTTACGATTTCTACAAAGATCCATTGTCTTTTATGTCGTAATTGTAATTGGGTGTAATATTGTTTTTTTGTTTCGGAGGTGGACGGTTCGTCTTTGTTAAAGGTTTGGAGAACCCTTTGTTCTCCCTTTTAATATATTTATCTCTTGCTTTCAAAAAAAAAAAAAAGAATATTAGAGGTTTGTGAAACTTAAAATAATTCTAATTTTTTATGTGTTTTAAGTGTAACAAATAACATAAACACTCGAGTGGGAGAGAATTTTTATATCCTAGGAGGATCATATCACTTATGGTGCATTTTTTGGTTAATTTGTCCACTTGTTTGCTTTGGTATTTATTAGAAACCATTCACGATTGTCATAATTATTGAAGTTTTGTGTGAGAATTTATCTAGCAACTTGGCATTCTTGGAAATATTTGAAATTAAATCCTAAAGTTTTTGTTTTTTGTTTTTACTTTATTTTACTTGAAGTCTTGATCTTTAGTTTTGCTTAGATTGCAAAAGTGCATGTATGGAGGAATTTGACGAGTGCGTTTTAGCTTTGTAGTTTGAAATTTAAAAAACTTTTTAATTCTAAGATTAGAAATATTATTTTTATTAGAACTCATTATTCTTCGTTAGAACAAAGAAAACTTTCATGTTTTCAATCTTCACGGCGAGCTAAACACTATGATGCTCAAGTTTCAATTTCCTTAATATAAACTCAAATTTCAAAATCCCTCTTTTTTAATCATAATACATCTAATTTTACATATATCATATTTAATAACTATGGAAATAATGACTAGGAACAACACAATAAAATGAAGGGCCCTTGGGGATTCTTAGGATGATTTTAAGAACTCATTCCAGGTACATACATCTTTTGAAAACGCAATGCCAATATTTTTTAGGCATGTTTATTCTCTTCCATAAATCAAACCCTTTACGACAATCTGCATCTCTTTCACATGGTATTTTTTCTGCAATAAAAAAAGAGAATACAAATGTTAATAAAATAAGATTAAAATTTTGTTCAAAGTAAAAAGGAATGATCAAAATTTGAAAATAATGGAAAATTATATTACGGCTATTCATCTCTGAAACAAAAAATAAGAAAAGTAATAAAATCATAAAATGTACAATCTTGAGAGCTTTAGTCATATCTTCTCTCTTTGCATGTTCCAAGTAGAATATAATGAGATCAATTTATAGTGTGAAAAACTCATGCTAAGTTAAAAATATATATAAATATATATATTTTATGCCTCAAGAGTTGTGAAAACTTTTTAATTATAATAATTATGCAATTTATTTTATGTAGACTAATGTCTTGTATTTGTCCCTTTAACACATTAAAGGGTAATGTACAAAACATTCTAATCATTAAAAAAAATTGCTAATTTATTAGCACATTTTTTAAAGACAAATAGAATATATATATATATATATATATATATATATATATATATATATATATATATATATATATATATATATATATATATATATATATATATATATATACACACACATTAAAAGGCAATGTACAAAATTTTTTAATCATTATTTTTTTTAAGAAGTCACTATTAATAATAGAACAAGACAACCCCGAAAAAAAGGCACAAAGCAAAAGAAAAAACAAAAACTAAAACTTAAAACAAACAACCTCAATCATTACACAAGGGGGTGCACAATCCAAAAAGAAAAAATAAGACCACTTCATAATAGCCAGAAATCAGAAAAAGTTAGATCTCTCCAATTCAATGATACATATAACAACATCTAAACCACAAAACATAAATAGAACAGATTAAAGGGAGGTCGAAGATACTCATGTTATTATTAGATCAAAAACAGAAGAGGATTCTCAAGTCAGACTGAAAAGATAAAAGATTTTTCTACAAACCTACCAAGATACCATTTCCAAGACAAGAGGGTACCCATGTCAACCACGTATTTTGGTGTCACTAATAAACCTGAAAAAACTATATAATTCATAGTTTTCTAAATCAACCAAATAACTGCAAGTCACTATTAATAATAGAACAAGACAACCCCGAAAAAAAAGGCACAAAGCAAAAGAAAAAACAAAAACAAAAACTTAAAACAAACAACCTCAATCACTACACAAGCGGGTGCACAATCCAAAAAGAAAAAATAAGACCACTTCATAATAGCCAGAAATCAGAAAAAGTTAGATCTCTCCAATTCAATGATACATATAACAACATCTAAACCACAAAACATAAATAGAACAGATTAAAGGGAGGTCGAAGATACTCATGTTACTATTAGATCAAAAACAGAAGAGGATTCTCAAGTCAGACTGGAAAGATAAAAGATTTTTCTACAAACCTACCAAGATACCATTTCCAAGACAAGAGGGTACCCATGTCAACCACGTCTTTTGGTGTCACTAATAAACCTGAAAAAACTATATAATTCATAGTTTTCTAAATCAACCAAATAACTGCATGTCACCTCATCCTCAACGCCCTCTAGTCCTAAAGACTTCACTCAAAGGAATAAACATCAGAAAAGTCAACAAATCTATAGGAAAAACATCACCCCACCCTAACCACCTAAAAATCCTATATCAAACAGAGGATGCAACCCCAAAATTCATAAAGAGGTGAAAGGACGACTCAATGAGCAATGAACAGACGGGAAAAGAGATAGTCCAAGGGGTCAAAGGAACTCCCCTCTTATGTAAGTTATCTTTGGTTTGGATACGATCTGAAGAATTTACCAACATTAACTATATTTTATCGTAACTGTGATGTTTAGTCCAGTGATGTGGAGCAAAATTTATTGATTGAAACTTGTTTTATTAATTCCATAGTCAAATCAAAATAGAATTATCATTAGAAATTGAACCTTAAAAATAATTTTTGAAGGGTTTGAAATTTCTAAACTAGTGGTTTAGTCATTTTTATCTTACATGCTCTTTTAATTATTTTTCCAATTTCCTAAATTTAAGTGATTTATTTCATTTTATTACCTACAATTTTAGAGTACAAGGTCTTGGTGTATGGTGTGTGAAACTGTCTTAGTGTATGGTGTGTGAAACTGTGATGGAAAAATAAATTAAAAATATATTTATTGGATAAGAATTCATTTTTACCATGTATTCAGTTTGTCTACTCTTTACACCAAGGTTTACATTTGTTGTCAATGCACTTCAATTTTAAAAGCGTATTTCCCTTCCCTAAAAAGTAAATATTTTTAGACAATCTGCACCTGTTTTACAATCACTTCTTTCTGCAATAAAAAAAAAAAAGAGATTAGAAATGTTCATAAAATAAGATTAAAATTTAAAAATAATGGAAAACTATATTACGGCTATTGTTCTTTGAAACAAAAAATTAGAAAAGTAATAAAATCATAAAATGTACAATCTTGAGAATTTTAGTCATATTTTCTCTTTTTGATATGTCACAAATAGAAATTAATCAGATCAATTTATAGTGTGAAAAACTCATGCTAAGCTAATATATATATATATATATATATATATATATATATATATATATATATATATATATATATATATATATATATATATATATATATATATATATATATATATATATATATATATATATATATATATATATATAAGAGTTGTGAACACATTTTTAAATTATAATAATTATGCAACATATTTTTTGTAGATTAATATATTATATTCGTCTCTTTAACACATTAAAGGGTAACGTACAAATCTTTCTAATCATTAGAAATCTTTTGCTTATATGCCAATTTTTTTAAAGACAAGTAGAATATATATATATATATATATATATATATATATATATATATATATATATATATATATATATATATAAATATATATATATATTAGAAGGTGATTGATAAAACAGCAAGTGTACTATTTTGCCTCTTGTTTTTTTTTTAATAAGCAATTGAATATAAGATATCGCACTAGGGGTGCAACCCTTACATCGAAGATACACTAGAGAGTTTTGTTACAAAGTAATGGCAATTGTACCCCTTAAAATAGCAAGTGTACTATTTTGCCTCTTGTAATAATAGGGAAAATCCCCTGAATATCGATCTCAGGGACTGCGTAGGAATAATGAGTTCAATTCAAGGTTCAATTAAACAAAAACTTCAATTGGGTTTTGTTTGGTGATTATCACTTAGCGAAAATTAGAATAAGCAGTAAATAAAATAGACTCTTTAACAAATTTGAGTAACATGTTAGGGATAATGGATGATTCACTTTGTAACAACTCTGGAATTTCTATTGCAACAACTTATTTTCAATTATCAACTATTGGTTCTTAAGGTTGCTTGATCCTAAGTCCTTAGTGAAAAAACCTTTGATACTTCATCCTAAACCCTAAGTTCTTAGAAGTTTACAATGAAATCAAGCAATTAAGTTATCATGAATATTTGATTGCTATAAGGTATTCCTAGTCCTAGGTAATATCTATTATAGCATATTCTCATGAAAGCATTATCAATGATGGTCTAACCTAAACAATAATCATACATCAATTCCAATTTGTCCGAAAGGAAAAGCATTAGAAACATCAAGAGAATAAATTAACAACGAGGAAACATGATAGTTATTGCAATCGCAAACTCAGAGTCACTACAAAGTAAAATCAGAGCGACCCCCTAGCATTGGGGGGTTTAGCTACTCATAGTATTCAAAGAAAACACAATACTGAATAAAGACATTACAAGAAATTGGAGGAGATTGAATCTTTAATTGCCTCCGTTCATGAAGATCTTCTTCTCTCCCAAACCCTTGCTTTCTCCAATATTTGATTGTATTCTTTTCTCTCGTCCATCAAAAAGTGTTTCTCTCCTTGCACTAACTGTGTTTAAATAGTATCAGCATTAGTGTCAGCAAAAAGTCTACAGTGCCCTTCATGACCAGACAACTTAAACAGATCCAAAGTGACATATTTCCTTCGCCTCCATCTACACGGGCTGTGTTGATTAACACGGGTGCCCGTGTTGATCAACTGACTCACGCGGTGTTGAAAATATGCCCAGACCTATCAACACGGGCCGTGTTGATTAACACGGGTGCCCGTGTTGATTCACTGACTTGCGCTCGTTCACTTATTTCCTGAAGCTTTCAACACGGGCCGTGTTGATGTACACGGGTGCCCGTGTTGACCTCCTCATTCTTCAACAATTCCCATCTTTCAGCCTTCCAGAGTCCCTCAAGTACTACCATTAGTTCCTCTAATCACATGCATCAACCTACAACACTAACACTACCAAACAAAGGCATAAAGAGGATCTTTTGACATAAACTTTAAACCAAATGCAATGCAATACTATAAATTAATAAATATGATAAACTTAACTTAAAAAGCAATAAAACAACCGAATGTGTTACTGAGATGATGAATATGTGCCGGATGAAAGACATAACTTAATAGAAATGGTGACTAATCAGAAGGCGTTACCGATAAAAGAGATGTTATCAGGAACATTTATTGCTAGTCTTTTTCCATCAATTTTTTTTGGATTGATTACTATGTCTTGGACATTTTGTTAGAACAAGATTTGTTCTGATCAATTATCTTAGTTTTGATGATAACAATAATATGAATTTTGCGTAAGATAATATGGTACTCTAATCCAATGCAATTTCCCTTTCAGGAAATATATATATAGAGAGTACGCATAATTCAGCGCTCAGAAGCTTTGTCTCAAGGGTTCAGCATGCAACATCAGAACATGGTCTGGCAAGACATCAGAAGATGGTCGAAGCAGTATCAGAACATGGGTCTATGGAAGCATCAGAAGAACATGAGATCAGAAGCACTGAAGCTCAGAAGATGGTATCACGCTCAGAAGCACTTCAAGGTCAGAAGATCAGAAGATGCTATGCACCAAGCTGTTTGACTCTGATGATATTCAAACGTTGTATTCACAAACATCAGATCAGAAGGAAGTACAAGTGGCAAGCTACGCTGACTGACAAAAGGAACGTTAAAAGCTATTAAAGGCTACGTCAGTAGACACAGCGTGAACAAGGCTCGAGGTAGTTGACAAAAGCGTATAACATTAAATGCGATGCTGTACGGAACACGCAAAGCATTAAATGCATTCAACGGTCATCTTCTCAACGCCTATAAATATGAAGTTCTGATGAGAAGCAAGGTTAACGATCCTGAACAATATAATTCAAATTAACTTGCTGAAACTCTGTTCAAATCTAAACTCAGAATCTTCATCTTCATCAAAGCTCACTACATTGCTTTTGTAATATATTAGTGAGATTAAGCTTAAACGTTAAGAGAAATATCACAGTTGTGATTATCGCTTTTAAGAAGCATTTGTAAACTCTTAGAATTGATTACATTAAGTTGTAAGGAACTAGAGTGATCGTGTTGATCAGAATACTCTAGGAAGTCTTAGGAGTGAACTAAGCAGATTGTAACTAGAGTGATCGTGTTGATCAGTAGACTCTAGAAAAGTCTTAGAGGGTATCTAAGCAGTTGTTCCTGGAGTGATCAGTGTGTGATCAGAAGACTCTGGAAGACTTAGTTGCGGACTAAGTGGAAAACCATTGTAATCCGTGCGATTAGTGGATTAAATCCTCAGTTGAGGTAAATCATCTCTGCGGGGGTGGACTGGAGTAGTTTAGTTAACAACGAACCAGGATAAAAATAACTGTGCAATTTATTTTTATCTGTCAAGTTTTAAAGCTACACTTATTCAAACCCCCCCTTTCTAAGTGTTTTTCTATCCTTCAATTGGTATCAGAGCATCGGTTCTAAGGTGCAAGCACTTAACCGTGTTTAGAAAAGATTCAGGAAGAGAAAAACGCTTCAGTAAAAGATGGTTGATGAAAGTGAAAAGTCTACACCTACACCTGCATCTACATCTGGCTCTGCTGAGCAATACAACGGTAACAATGGTTATACTAGACCGCCGGTATTTGATGGTGAAAACTTTGAATACTGGAAAGATAAACTGGAAAGTTACTTTCTTGGTCTAGATGGTGATCTATGGGATCTTCTGATGGATGGTTACAAACATCCAGTAAATGCCAGTGGCGTAAAGCTGTCTAGGCAAGAAATGAATGATGATCAGAAGAAGCTTTTCAGGAATCATCATAAATGCAGAACTGTTTTGCTGAATGCTATCTCTCATGCTGAGTATGAGAAGATATCTAACAGGGAAACGGCCTATGACATATATGAGTCCTTGAAAATGACTCATGAAGGAAACGCTCAAGTCAAGGAGACCAAAGCTCTAGCTTTAATCCAGAAGTATGAAGCCTTCAAGATGGAGGATGATGAAGACATTGAAAAGATGTTTTCAAGATTTCAAACTCTTACTGCTGGATTGAGAGTTCTTGACAAGGGATACACCAAGGCTGATCATGTAAAGAAGATCATCAGAAGCTTACCCAGAAGATGGGGTCCTATGGTAACAGCATTCAAAATTGCGAAGAATCTGAATGAAGTTTCTCTGGAAGAGCTTATCAGTGCCTTGAGAAGTCATGAAATAGAGCTGGACGCAAATGAGCCTCAAAAGAAAGGTAAGTCTATTGCATTAAAATCAAATATCAAGAAATGCACTAACGCTTTTCAGGCTAGAGAAGAAGATCCTGAAGAATCAGAATCTGAAGAAGAAGATGAACTGTCCTTAATCTCCAGAAGGCTAAATCAACTCTGGAAGACCAAGCAGAGGAAGTTCAGAGGCTTCAGAAGTTCAAAGAAATTTGAACGTGGAGAATCTTCTGATGACAGAAGATTTGACAAGAAGAAAGTCATGTGCTATGAATGCAATGAGCCTGGACACTACAAGAATGAATGTCCAAATCTTCAGAAGGAAAATCCCAAGAAGAAGTTTCATAAGAAGAAAAGTCTTATGGCAACCTGGGATGAGTCAGAAGATGATTCTGAAGACGAGCAGGCCAACTGTGCGCTGATGGCGACAGAAGATGACGGATCAGAATCTACATCAGAATCAGATTCTGAAGAGGTATTTTCTGAACTTACTAGAGATGAGTTAGTTTCCGGTCTAACTGAACTACTGGAACTCAAGTCTCAGATTAGTCTCAAATACAAAAAGCTGAAAAAGCAATTTGAATTTGAAACAAAGAAGCTTGAGTTGGAAAATTCTGAATTAAAAGAAAAACTTTTAAAATTATCCAATAATGTTGGATCTCCTTCTGATTCAGAAAAATCCACTCCTAGTCTAAACCATATTCTGAAAGAATATGATTTAAGTTTCAGGAAGTTCTTATCTAGAAGTATTGGCAGAAGTCAGCTAGCTTCTATGATATATGCTGTGTCTGGAAACAAAAGAGTAGGCATTGGTTTTGAGGGTGAAACCCCATACAAACTTGAACCTGTTGATGAAATGAAAATCACATACAAGCCATTGTATGATCAGTTCAAGTATGGCCACTCTCATGATATTAGGCACACTTCACATGCTCAAAGCTTTCACATAACACACACCAAAAAGCATGTGACACAACCTAGGAAATATCATGGAACTAACATTAAAAATTATCATGCTGTTCCTCCTTCTGCGTACAATGTTAAACCTAAGTTCAATCAGAACTTGAGGAGAACTAACAAGAAAGGACCCAAGAAAATGTGGGTACCAAAGAAAAAGACTATTTCTTTTGCAGATTCTCTTGGTGACAAAGAAGATAAAAGTCAACATGACATGTCTCCTGGACTCAAGTTGGTCTCAACACTTGAAGGGAAGAAAGATTGTCTTCCAAGTTCTGGTTCTTAAATCTGTTGAAGAAACTATGTTTGTAGGATTTCAGAAAAGAAAGTTTATTAGTCTTGGAACCATCTGTTTTGTTTGTCTCTAAAGCATTGATGTTTCATTCTTGATTATTCTGAATGCTCTAAATGCTACAGAATATACAACATTGAAACATTGATTGTGGACAAATCAATAAACATCTGTTTTGATGATAAACTTGTTTCTGATGAAACAAGAGCTTAAGAATTTCTGCAGATACAGTTTTGTCTTATCAGAGGCTGCAGAACAAAGAAGTGAACCTCCAGAAGCTGTGTATATCAGAAGTAATGGATCAGAAGATCATTCAAATTTATATCAGCACTCTTCAGAAGAAGTGTTTCCAGAAGAGAAAGTTGATCAGATCAGAAGCAGTGATCTAAATCTGAAGGCGTAAAATCTCTCTGATATTTACAGCTGTCATCTATTATTTGATGGTGAACACGTGTCTGTACGGTTTGTACAAAGCGTGCAGTTGAAAAGACGCCGACCTAGGTAACTGTATTAAATCATTTCATTTACTATGTTCTCTCTCCTAATGTCATTTCTCATTAAATGCATAATGATTTCTTTTTAAATCTTTTAAATAACCCGCTTCATCTTCATTCCTTTTTTTTTTCTCTCTTTCTCTCTCTTTTGTGCATTCACTTCGTTGCATTTCTCTTCAAACCCTAGTTCTTGATTTGATCTCTAAGCTTTATCATAATGAATCCATCTTCTCGTCTATCAATCTCTAAAGATAGAATCACTTCCACACAGAACCGTTTAAGCAAAAATGATGCTCCATTGAAAACATGCTTAATACCCACGAAAGAACTGGAAGTTCTATGTGAATCGGCTGTGGACGTCAACAACCTTAAAGCAAATGGCTTTCAGTGTGATGCAAGAATCTTTGAGCAAGGATGGTCTAAATATCTTGATAGATTGGTTGGTCCAATTTATCCTGAACTTGTAAAGGATTTTTGGGTACATGCAACAATTACCCCAACTGCCATCATTTCATTCGTGCTAGGGCATGAAGTGATTATCACTGAGAAACTCATCAGAAAGCTGTACAATCTTGATGATGAAGAAGGTTGGTCTGAGTTTCAACCCCATACAGTTGACTGGACTTTAGTTGAAAAACAAATCTCTACGGTTGTTGGAACTGATTCTCATTTTACGGGCAACTTAAAGCCTTTTTATAAAGTATGGGCTGAGATTATTCTGGGTTCTCTTCACCATAGAAAAAGGATGCGCTGCTCCTCCTACATCAGTCCGACTCACAAGTATACTCTTTTCTGCATTGGCAAAAAGATAGAGATCAACATCTCTCATATTCTATTTGAGAATCTGAAAACCTCTATCTTTGAGTCAAGAGAAGATGAAAGGGCGAAGTACCCTCATATTCCAAGAACAACCATTCCTTTCGGAAGGATGATTTCAGACATTCTGATTGAAAGCAAAGTGGTGGACTCCATCAGAAATCGTAATGCCTCGCATTTTCTTGGAGTAACTCAAGGTCCCATCTTCAATGGTGTTGATCTGTTCGGACTGGAAGTCATTAAGAATGTACCTGTTATGTGCACAAGCTTTCCTGACATTCTGTCAAGAAGAATTGCTGTTGAAGGATTCATATCTTTGTATCATAAAGAACTTGATCAAGTTGTCAAGTTTTACTTGGAAGATTGTGTGAGGAAGCAATCAGACGTTGATCCTGCTTGGATCCGTGGCAGAGTACTTCCATCCAAAAATGATATTCTGAAGAAGGATAAAAAGGAACGTCAGGCAAGGCTAAAAAGAAAGGCACAAGAAGATGAGGCTGAGAGAGCCAAGAAGTTGAGGGTCACCTATGATCCTGACAAGGTGGACTCTAAAGAACGAAGAGATAAAAGGTTCAGAGATTCCTTTCGCAGAACCAGATCTTCTTCTTCTTCTGTACAAATCTCCAGAAAGGTCTTTACTCCACCTCCTTCTGTCCCTAAACCATCTTTCCAATCACCTCAATCTGAACCAAAAGTAAACTTCACCCTACCAAATCCTTCTCCATCATCCTTCTCCTCTCCCATTCTAAACCCCACACCTTTAAGTATTCTTCCTCCAACTCCTTCTGATAAATCTCTCTCACCAATTCCCTTTACAAACACTCCATCCTCGTCTCAATCCATCATTTCTGATATTCCATCCTCATCAATCATTCTCTCAGATATCCCCTCTTCCTCATCCACCGTACCTCCAACTTCTATATCCCATCCCTTACCTACAGAAAAATCCGAACCTTACTGTCTTCTCTATCCTGACTACAAATTCACCTTCAATCCGCCTGAACCTGAACCCTATACCTACCTGGAACTTTTCAGACATGAGGTGATTAGCAGTCTAGACCTTCTGAAGGATGCATTCCTAAATGGTCTGGATGATGTTTCTACAAGAAATCTCTGGAGAAGATTTCGCAAGGATTTTCAAGTAGAAGCAATAGGAGTACAGAAAAGACTAGTGGCTGCTGCCCCTGGTTACCCTGGTTACCTTCTGGAGGAAGATAATGGTATATACTACCATCCTCTCAGAAATTGTGTTGCTGCTGAGGAGAAGCCCTTTGTGGATGAATTGGAAGTATTAAGACTGGCTGCTAAAATGGAAGCAAATCCATGCAGGGATATGGTTATCTTTATTCCTGACTATCCTGTTCTGCTAGGAGACTTCAAGACTCTCTTTGACTATCTGAGGGAAAACCCGTCTGAGAAAGATCCAAACTTGGTCATTCCAGAAGTTGTTGACCCACCAGTAGTTGAAGGTCCTTCTGCTCCAAGGAATCTAGCTGCCATTCTTCAGGCACTTGAGAATGGAGACTCGGAAATTCCTGCTGCAGAATATGGAGATGCTTCTATGCAAGAAGCAGATGCTGAAGATCATGTTGCCAAAACTGTTCCTGTTGAGGAAATCCCAGCAAATGATCTATCTATGGAAGCTGCAGATCAACATGCCATTCCTGTGGTTGAAAGCGGTGAAGCTTCTTCTGGTGAATCTTCTCGTCTTGCAAGGACTCTAGAAGAAATTCAGAAGAGACAGGATGAGCAAAGCTCACTCAATGATCAGTATAGTGCTTTCATGGTGAGGCAAGAAGGACACAATAATATGGTTCAAGAGATGCTGACCAAGATCTTGTCAAGACTAGGGCCATCTTAGATTGAGTCTGTGTTGTTTCTTTCCTTCCGTTGCATCTGTCTTTGTGCATCTGATCTTTCTTATCTTCATGTACTTCTGTACCTGCTGTTTGCACTTCAATGAAATCGTCTTCTTTCTCCGTGTGTTTCATTTTATTTGTCGTTTTATGCATCTAAATCTTTTTGATGTTATGACAAAAAGGGGGAGAAGATAAATGATAAATGATTTGATTAATCTATCAGTTGCTGGGTAAAGTTCCCACACATTCACTAACAAGAACTGCAAGTTCTATTTGGTTTAAGTGTTTTGCAGGTATAAAGAAGTGAAGAGAATCTTCAAAGCAAAAAGCAAACACAAGAAGCAAAACCATGGAAACTGAAGCAAGCCGAGTGCTGTCAAGCTTCAGATATCAGAAGCAAGAAAGAAGAATGAATCAGAAGCACTATCAGAAGCACTGGAAATAGAACTTGATCCATATTTGTCTATTTGATCTGACAAAATTCTATTTGCTCTGATACATATAATGTTATGGCTCTGATACATTATTTGCTCTGATACATTATTTCAGCCTATATGGCTCTGATACATATAATGTGCTCAAACATATATTTTATGTTCTAACTCGTTCATGCTGACTTTTGTCGTTTAGTGTTTGTTCTGTAACATTTCAGGATGTAGAGATGCTCAGATGATGCTCTGGTACATTCAACAATGTTCTGATACAAATCTAGCATGAAGTGATGTTGGTAGAAATTCAAAGCTCTGAAGCTATCCGAGGGAAGCAGAAATCAGAAGCTGCGAATGTTCTAAAGATCCAGAAAACTCAAGTTCTGAAGCTGTCCTGAATGGAAGCAGAAATCAGAAGCTGTGAATGTTCAGAAGATCAAAGAAATTCAAGTTCTGAAGCTGTCCTGAATGGAAGTAGAAATCAGAAGCTGTGAATGTTCAGAAGATCAAAGAAATTCAAGTTCTGAAGCTGTCCTAGATGGAAGCAGGAATCAGAAGCTGTGAGTGTTATAAGGATCTAAGGAAATTCTAGTTCTGAAGCTGTCCTATGGAAGCAGAAGTCAGAAGCTATGAATTCTCTGAAGACAAGAAGCTTATATGATCGTCTCTACCGAAATAATCAGGGAAGTCTTTTATTAAAGTTCTTCGAGTATTTATTTCAGGGGGAGATTATTTATCTCAGGGGGAGATTGTTAATCTCAGGGGGAGACACATTCATATGCTTATGCTATAGCTGTGTAATTTGTCTTTTGCCAACTGTTCTTTCTGATCGCAAATTCATATCATTTATATATGTTTTTGTCATCATCAAAAAGGGGGAGATTGTTAGAACAAGATTTGTTCTGATCAATTATCTTAGTTTTGATGATAACAATAATATGAATTTTGCGTAAGATAATATGGTACTCTAATCCAATGCAATTTCCCTTTCAGGAAATATATATATATAGAGTACGCATAATTCAGCGCTCAGAAGCTTTGTCTCAAGGGTTCAGCATGCAACATCAGAACATGGTCTGGCAAGACATCAGAAGATGGTCGAAGCAGTATCAGAACATGGGTCTATGGAAGCATCAGAAGAACATGAGATCAGAAGCACTGAAGCACAGAAGATGGTATCACGCTCAGAAGCACTTCAAGGTCAGAAGATCAGAAGATGCTATGCACCAAGCTGTTTGACTCTGATGATATTCAAACGTTGTATTCACAAACATCAGATCAGAAGGAAGTACAAGTGGCAAGCTACGCTGACTGACAAAAGGAACGTTAAAAGCTATTAAAGGCTACGTCAGTAGACACAGCGTGAACAAGGCTCGAGGTAGTTGACAAAAGCGTATAACATTAAATGCGATGCTGTACGGAACACGCAAAGCATTAAATGCATTCAACGGTCATCTTCTCAACGCCTATAAATATGAAGTTCTGATGAGAAGCAAGGTTAACGATCCTGAACAATATAATTCAAATTAACTTGCTGAAACTCTGTTCAAATCTAAACTCAGAATCTTCATCTTCATCAAAGCTCACTACATTGCTTTTGTAATATATTAGTGAGATTAAGCTTAAACGTTAAGAGAAATATCACAGTTGTGATTATCGCTTTTAAGAAGCATTTGTAAACTCTTAGAATTGATTACATTAAGTTGTAAGGAACTAGAGTGATCGTGTTGATCAGAATACTCTAGGAAGTCTTAGGAGTGAACTAAGCAGATTGTAACTAGAGTGATCGTGTTGATCAGTAGACTCTAGAAAAGTCTTAGAGGGTATCTAAGCAGTTGTTCCTGGAGTGATCAGTGTGTGATCAGAAGACTCTGGAAGACTTAGTTGCGGACTAAGTGGAAAACCATTGTAATCCGTGCGATTAGTGGATTAAATCCTCAGTTGAGGTAAATCATCTCTGCGGGGGTGGACTGGAGTAGTTTAGTTAACAACGAACCAAGATAAAAATAACTGTGCAATTTATTTTTATCTGTCAAGTTTTAAAGCTACACTTATTCAAACCCCCCCCCCCTTTCTAAGTGTTTTTCTATCCTTCACATTTTGTTCTGCATATTATTCTGAATCACTTGTTTGGACAAGTGTTCTTTTGAGTGCCCTATTTTCTACCGGAGAGTTTTCGATCTTTCTTCTCTTGACTACAGTCTTCTGAATAGGATATTTGGCTAAGCTTTCCAGCACAGTCCCTTCTTCATCTGTATTAGACACAACTTTTCGTTTATATCGTCATTTAGAGGTATTATCCTGGACTCTTCTCATAATTTCAGAGATAATAAAGTCATATTTAGATTTTTCTTAATCGAGATCCACCTTCTTTCTTCCTTCAGTCATCTCATTTCCCAACATATGTTCTACCATATTACTTACCACGCCAGCTATGTGGTAATCAGAATCCTTGATAGCTTCATAGATATGATGACTGTTAAAAAATTTGGTGGTGGTCTTGGGTGTTGAGTGATCATCAGCCATAGTAGATGCTCTCATGAGGGTTTCAATAGGTTTATCATTATAATTCTTACCTAATGTAATACCATGTGGTTGCACATGTGTAAGTAAGGTATCACCAGTCAGCTCTAGAGCTATTTTCTTAGAGGATATATCAATCATTTTTCTAGAATTATTCATCTCACAAATATTAGCTCAAACCTTTTCACAAACAGTGAGCTTAGGAGATATTTTAACAGAAGCACTTACTTGAGGTGCCTTCTCCCTTTCATACCTAGTGATGTTTTTCTCCCTGTTTACTGACGTATTAGTTGCCATGATCGTTTGAGGTGGATCGTTGTTGAGAATAACTTCTTGCTTATTTAGCTTGTTGTGTGAGAGTTGGATCGAACTATAGTATGGTCGAATGGTAGCTATTTGGTTCGACAGTTCGACAGGGTTAAACATGAAGTCGAAGGTTGTTCACATGCAGGTGTGGAAGTGTGCACACTGTAGTCGAAGATGGGTCTAGCATGTAGGTTTCGAAGATTCTAGGGTTATTAGCATGTTAAATTAGGTTTTACTGTTTAAACCCTAATTTGTTAAGTTAGCTTGTTTATTAAGTTAGCTTGTGTAATGGGCCTTGTGGAAAAAGCCCATTAGTTAGTATGTTAGGTTTTATTATAAATAACATACTAGTCTCTCATCATTGCATACTGCAAATCTTAATTTAGAGTGAGAAAGGTTATTTGTTATTCTTGTAAACTTGTATTTTTGTTTTCTAAGATAAAGTAAAAGAATAGCAGTTATAACCAATTCTTGTGTTCTTCTTCTTCCTTGTTCTTTATTCTTTCCTTGTTTTATACTTCGTTATTGGCATTGAATTCAAAACAAATTGGTGCGGTGAGCATGGAGAAGATGTCATCAACAAAATATGAGATTGAAAAGTTCAACGTAGTGAACGCTTTCGGTCTTTTGCGCTTGAAGATAAAAGCCCTACAGGTTCAACTAGGTTGTTTGGAAGCGTTGAAGGGAGTGATGACTATGGATGCTGCGTTAACGGAAAGAGAGAAGACGGCCATGATTGAGAAAGTACACATCGCAATTTTGTTGAGCCTTAGTGATAAGTTTCTTGGACAGGTATCAAAGGAGACGACGTCATCAGGGTTATGGGTGAAACTTGAAAGTTTGTACATGACCAAATCGCTGATAAATCGAATCTACCTGAAGCAAGCTTTGTATTCATTCAAGATGATTGAAGACAAAGTGTTGGCGGAGCAGTTGGATATGTTCAACAAGCTGATCCTTGATCTTGAAAATATTGATGTGAAGATTGATGATGAAGATCAAGCGTTGTTTCTATTGTGTTCTTTTCCTCGATCACATGCTCACTTCAAAGAAACTCTCCCGTATGTAAGGGAGTCTCTGACCTTTGAAGAAGTTCAATCAGCCCTGTATTCTAAGGACTTGAACAAACAAAAGGAGCATAAATGTTCGACTGTTGGTGAAGGTTTGGACGTTAAAGGTAAATTCTTGAGAAAATATGCTAAGTTCGACAAGAAGAAGGGCAAAAGTCAGCAGAAGTCATACAGTGGCGAAGCATCTAGTATTCAAGAAGATTTCGAATCATCTGATGTCCTTGTGGTTTCGAGCTGTGACTCTAGGAAGGAGTGGATTATGGATTTAGGTTGCACTTGGCACATGACTCCAAACAAAGACTTATTCGAGGAATTATGTGATCACGATGGTGGATCAGTACTGCTGGAAAATAAGAAAGCTTGCAAGATTGCAGGTGTTGGATCTGTGAGATTCAAGCTCCATGATGAGTCAATAAGGTTGTTGACTGAAGTCAGGTATGTTCCTGATTTGAAGAGAAATCTGCTTTCTCTTGGTGAAATCGACAAGAAAGGATATGTTTTCCAAGGAGAGAAAAGTATCCTAAGAGTCATGAAGGGGTCGAAGGAAGTCTTGAGAGGCGTGAAGAAACAAGGCTTGCATACCCTTGAGGCTGAAGTTGTAAGTGGGTCGACAAATGTTGCATCCACGAAATCTTTGGCGAAGACAGAAATCTGGCACATGAGATTGGACCATGTCAGTGAAAGTGGTATGGTCGAATTAGGGAAACAAAATCTGCTTGGTGGAGACAAAGTCGAAAAGCTGAAGTTTTGTGAACCCTGTGTACTTGGAAAATCTTTTAGAGTGAAGTTCATCAAAAGCAAACAAAGAACACATGGATCCCTTGATTATATCCATGCTGATCTTTGGGGGCCTACATGGTGTTCATCACATTCAGGAGCAAGGTATTTTCTATACATAGTCGATGACTATTCCAGGAAGTTATGGGTATTCATCCAGAAGACTAAGGATGAAACTTTTGAGAATTTCAAAAGTTGGAAGACTCTGGTCGAAAATCAGACTGGCAGAAAGGTCAAGAGGTTGAGAACAGATAATGGCCTTGAGTTTTGCAATGAGGCGTTCGACAGTTTCTGTGTTGCCTTTGGTATTTCAAGGCATAGAACTACTGTAGGTACTCCACAACAAAATGGTTTGGCTGAAAGATCTAATCGAACTATTTTAGAGAGAGTTAGATGCATGTTGACTAGTATTGGGTTAAAGAATGTGTTCTGGGCTGAGGCTGTTTCGACAGCAACATATCTGATAAACAAATGTCCTTCGACAACGTTAGATATGAAGACACCTGAAGAAGTTTGGTCGAGACATCCACTAAATCTCAACAAATTAAGAGTATTTGGCTGCATAGCCTATGCTCACATTAGGCAAGACAAGGTTGAACCTAGAGCTCTTAAATGCATGTTCATGGGATACCCTGAAGGAGTCAAAGCTAATAGGCTATGGTGCCTAGAGCCATGTCACAAGAAGAGTATCACTAGTTGATATGTAGTTTTCAATGAAGCTGAAATGACTTTTAAGAAAATTGATGATGTTGGTCGAAATGTAGAAAAATCTGACGAAATGCTGGAACAGGTAGAGATTTCTGTTGAGGTGGAGCATGTTGATGCTGAATTGCATATCCCTGATGAAGTCGAAGATGAAGCAGAAGATTCCGAGGAAGTTGAGGAAACTGTCGATGACTACCAGTTGGCATGAGATAGGTCTAGAAGAGTCCTCAAGCCACCTCAGAGACTTGGGTATGTAGATCCTATAGAGTATGCCTTAATCTCTGCAAGTGAGGTTCTAGATGAAGAACCTAGAGACTATAAGGAAGTTATGAGGAGTCGAAATAAGACTTAATGGGTGAAGGCCATGAATGATGAGATGAAATCTCTTCATGATAATCACACCTGGGAACTGATCAAGAAACCTGCTGGAGCAAGGTTAGTCAGCTGTAAATGGATTTTCAAAGTTAAGGAAGGAATCAAAGGAGTGGCGTCAAAAAGATACAAGGTAAGGTTGATCACAAGGGGTTTCACTCAGAAAGAAGATGTCGACTTTAATGATGAGTTTTCTCCTGTTGTGAAGCATAGGTCCATTCGAATGTTGCTTGCCACGATGGCACAGTTCGATCTTGAATTGGAACAGATAGATGTGAAGACTACGTTCTTATATGGTGATCTAGATGAAACGATCCTGATGAGACAACTTGAAGGGTGTGTCGAAAATGGGAAGGAAGATTATGTGTGCAAGCTAAAGAGATCTCTATATGGGCTGAAACAATCTCCTCGACAGTGGAATAGGAGATTCGACAAGTTCATGGCAAACACATTAGTTTCATTAGAAGTTAGTTCGACCATTGCATTTACTTCAGATTTCTACCTAGTAATTCATTTGTTATTTTGTTGCTTTATGTGGATGATATTCTCATAGAAAGAAAAAACGTTGTAGATGTAAATAGGGTGAAGGTTGAACTCAATAAGGAGTTTGATATGAAGGATCCGGAAGCTTCATCCAAGAGGTAGAAAGCAGTCAAAATTATGCTTATCTCAAGAGGCATACCTACAAAAGATTTTCGACAAGTTTGGTATGTCGAATTCAAAGCCTGTTGTGACTCCAACAAACCCTCAATTTAAGCTGAGTGTATATCAGTGTCCGAGTACTGATGTAGAAAGAGCCTATATGAATAGCATCCCATATGCTAATATAGAAGGTTCTTTGCTGTATGTTATGGTCTGTACTAGACCCGATATAGCATATGCAGTAAGTCTTATAACCAGGTACATGGCGAATCCATGAAAGGCTCACTGGCAAGCATTAAAGTGGATTTTAAGGTACATAAATGGATCTCTGAAAAGAGTCCTAATTTATGGTGGAGCCTTGGGTGAAGATATTAAAGCAGTAATCGAAGGATATGACGACTCTGATTATGCTGGTTGTATGGATTCTAGAAAATATATTTCTGGATATGTTTTCACCATGTTCGGAACATCAAGTAGTTGGAAAGCAACACTTTAGAAGGTTGTTGCTCTATCAACCACTGAAGCGAAGTATATTGCCCTAACTGAAGCTGTGAAAGAAGCATTGTAGCTTGAAGGTTTTGCAAAGGAGTTGAAACTTCAAGGTCGAGGTATCACTGTTAAATGTGATAGTCAAAGTGCAATACATCTGTCGAAGAACTCAGCATATCATGAGCGAACTAAGAACATCGATGCGAGGTTGCATTTTGTCAGAGAAGTAATCAAGCGTGGAGAAGTCCAAGTGCTGAAGGTTTCGAGTGAGGACAATGTTGATGATATGATCATCAAGACATTGCTAAGTTACAAGTTTTTCCAATGTATGCAGTTGATAAAGCTGCATGAAGAAAGCTAGTTTGTTCCCTTGATGTTGTAGAGTTAGGTCCAAGGTGGAGATTTGTGAGATATTGGATTGAACTCTAGTATGGTTGAAGGGTAGCTTCTTGGTTCGACAGTTCGACGGGGTTGAGCATGAATTCGAAGGTTGTTCACATGTTGGTGTCAAAGTGTGCATGCTATAGCCGAAGATGGGTATAGCATGCAGGTGTCGAAAATGCTAGGGTTGTTAGCATGTTAAATTAGGTTTTAGTATTTAAACCCTAATTTGTTAAGTTAGCTTGTTTATTAAGTTAGCTTGTGTAATGGTCCTTGTGGAAAAAGCCCATTAGTTAGTATGTTAGGTTTTATTATAAATAACATACTAGTCTCTCATCATTGCATACTGTAAATCCTATTTTAGGGTGAGCGGGTTATTTGTTATTCTGTAACTTGTAATCTTGTTTTGAAGAGTAAGGAAAGAATAGCAGTTATAACCAATTGTTGCGTTCTTCTTATTTTACCATCTTTTCAAACCCTTGTGAGTTTCTTGCCATCAAGAAGAAACTGTTTATACTTTGTTTACGGTATCGTTTTTCACAACACTTTCTTTGTCTCGTTCAAGCTGGACAAGAGATGATGGAGTTCTGAAATTTGTTAATGAAAGAAATGGTGTTTTCGAGTTTTGTTCATGGAAGAAATGATACTTTCGAGTTTGGTTTAGAGGAGAAATAGAGTGTCATAAATGAAATATGACGTTTGGAGGTAGAAGATGAAGTTTGTCTAAGTTTGAAATTCGTCTAAGTTTTAAGTTTCACGCAGATCACTAACGGTAGTGTCTTGAGTGTTGATACTCATTAAATGGATGAAAAAGATATGCTTAAGGACGGTGAAGAAGATCAATAAACACATTATAGGTGCTAGGAATCAAACCCATGACCCTAAGTGACTTTTCACTACGGTTGAAACTTTCAACAGTAGTAGTAAAGTGAATAACACACTACATACAACAACCGTTGTTGTATGTCTTTTAATAAAATATAAAAAATACAGTAGTAGATCAACAACAACAACATGATTCAAACTGCACTTAATTGAACATATTCTACCACGGTGGATCCTTTCTCCGTGGTAACATGTGCATTGTGGTATATCTTTTTTTATAGTAGTGGTGGTTATGCCTTAGTATCAGACTAAATGAGGTTGGCCAAGTATCCAAGGACTGTTAAATGTGATGGATAACTAGATTCAGTGATGTCTTCTATCTAAAACATATGCTCTCATAAAATCTTTCAAGGCCTCCAAACTCTAGAGTTCTACTATAAAACAAATATTGCGAAGCATCCTCAAATATGCAACATCTAAAATTCTAAACCTCGAACTTACGGTCATCATTGACTTTATCATCATAGTGTTTACAAATACATCTTCCACCATTAAGAACACTACAGAAATCATCGCAATCCAGGTTACCATCAATATTAGCAACACTAGATAAAAATATCCAATCAAATCCCCATCATTGAGCGCATAACGAAAACTGTTATACCGAAATTCATCGTCACTATCATCAAAACTAAAAGAAAAAGTTATCTTGAATAACATATTAATAAACAAATAAATAAGTATTCCAATTTATATATTCGGTTAAATTTGATTTGTCTTAGTAATATTAAAATATATAAAACTTGATCTAAATAAATTTTTCAAAAATTCTAAAAACATCTGATAACATTAAATTCATGTAATTTAAATAAAAAAACAGTTAGTAGTTTTTTTTATTGAATCACCTTTATTTATTATTTTAGAAATCATTATAAGAGTATTTTGGAAATGAGGTGGAACACCCTTATTTAGATGTCTTCTCATCTAGGTATTAATGTGATGCTAAATTGAACTAACTTGATTGATAATTTACAAGAGTAGGGTTTTGTTTATAAAGAAACAAAGGTGGTTAGGGCACAACAATCATAAATGTACACATTTTAAATTATATGCAACCATTGTATTATTGATTGGAAACACAAGAACAAAATTGCCAGTTGTGGAAGTGACATAACATAATACACTACAAAATTTTTCACTTTCTGATTTGTTAATTTCCCACAAATTATGTACTTTATTTCTTGATTGAAAACCTTTTTATAGACTTTGAACTTTGGCATTTGTTTTCACTTACCCATGTAGTGGCTAAAAGAAGATGCATGTAGGACCATAAGAGCACTTGTTAATGCTTTTTTTCTTACAAAAAATAAATGTGATCTTACAAGCATAATATTATTCATATTGAGCTGGTTTTAACTTCAACTTTCTGAAACTTGTGCAATTGAAAGGGACTATTAGGTAGATATGTCAGAGGCCATAATAAGGTGTGTGAACTGTTACAATGGGTAATTTACCTCTTTGTGGACCTCATTGAATTGACCACTTACAAAACATTGGCCATTAAATTGCACATCTTTTGTAACACTTTATTTTCCAACGGGAATGTGTATTTTTTTTTATAATAAGGTGTAACGCATGGTTTTATAATGTAACATATAATTACACAAAAAAAAAAATAGGGTAAAAGACTCTAGCCAAAAAATAATAATAAAATTTTGATTTAAAGTTTAATTTTTTATGGCAGTATTTCTTATAATATACTCCATCTGATTTTTAATATAAAAAAATATTTATTCTATTTATTAAGAAATTAATGTATTTGAACTATATATAATTTAGATATATTAATTTTTTAATAAATCTAAAAAATACATTTTTCTTATATTAAAGATAAGAAGGAGGAGTAGTGTATTCAAGTTGTTAATACTTATTAATCATTAAAATTAATAATATTTTTTTAAAAAAAAAACAGGGTTCCTCGAAAACGGAATCAAAATAAATTAAAATTTGATAGATAAATTTCAATAAAAATTAGAAATTGTTTTTTCAAAAATTTTAATTTGGTTAGAGATAAATTAGTTGGTTTTTCATATAACATGTTTGTTGCATTTAAATTTCTTATCATCTATATTCTTTTTTTTTTACACATTATCATCTATATTCATATGTATAATAGTAGTCACAAAATTGAATATAGAGATAGAATATTTTTCTGATATACTTTTTTTTAAACTGTAAATGGATAACTGTATGCGCGTAATTGTAAAAGTTAATTATATAAACCAGAAAAACTACAATAAATAACAAATATTTTTCTAAAAAAATGTAACATCATAGTTTGATTCAAAATCAAATTCCCTATTTGGTACTTTTAGATATATTATCAAACTATTTGATCAATGGAAAAAGATGCCATGTTTAATTATTTTATGTTAAAAAAAAAAAGAAAGTTATACAATAATTACTAGGTCTCTTTTTTGTTGCTATTTGTTTGTTTCTTATTCAATTATTGAATTATTTACCCAATATTTTGGACCACCTTGTAAGAATATTATTGAAATCCCCAAAAGCAAACATTAGGATCCAACCATAATACAAAAAAAAAAAATACAACCCATTAACAATATTATTTAAAATTTAAACTCATATATAAAACATATTTTCAATAATAAAATTATTAAAAATACAATGTTTAATTTGTTTCATATATTATTTAATTATGGCTAGAAATTTGACAAGTTGATGTTAGTTGGTTAACCAAGTTGCTAGCTAGCTAGAATTCTAATTAAGAAGTTGAAAATGTCTTCCACAAAAATGCAAGAAGTGGGGCAAGGAAGAGACAAAAAATAAGATGACAACGTTAATGAGTTTGTAAGAGAGTGGGACATTGCACATGATGATGATAATTGAGAGATAAAACTTGCGTTGTAATTCATGATGTGGGAAAAAGATAAAGAAAAACTTCACTCTTGTTATTTTGAGTAATGTTAGACAACTGCTTTTCTAGTAATTAATTTTTATTGAACATTCACCTCTATTGAAGAACAAAAAATAGGAAATTACTCATCTCACCTTGGATTCTAAATTCTCAAAATTTTCATAACTTACAAAATTATTTGTTTCAAAAAGTACAATTCATAGATAATACAATTCATAAAAAAGTTTCATAACTTACATATATAATGTTAAACACAATGTAAAAATTCAATTATATTTTTAGTTTTTCATTTTAAAATAAAACAATTCGAAAGATAATAAAAATATCTAAGCAATTACAAAAATATCATAAAGACTATTTAAAAAATAACAAAAATATATACAACTATAATATTCCTAGAAAATTCAAATTCAACAATTAGCTTTATAAAAGAAATCTACAACTTTAAGACAAGATATTTCATTTGTCAGTAAAATTAACTATTTTTGGTTACAATATCATGAGTTAGTGATATTTTTTAGAAATTGTATAATATAATGAAGATAAATAAAGTTATTTAATAATTATATTATCGTTCAAAATTAATTATTTAATTAAATTTAATATTTAAAATGTTCATATTTAATAAACTCTTTTCAATTTTACTATTAATCTCACGTTGAAAAATATACATCACTATACTCTCATTTTCTTCTAAATTTAGAGGGCATCAACATTCATGAAATTCATCCAAAAATTGAGAAGTTATTTTGTTAAGAAAATTGATCATTAGGTTTAATTTTTTTTAAAAAAAATTATTGAGTCGAAATGCTATCAACTAAATAAATTGAATATAATTGTTCATAAACTTTAATCGAACCGAACTCAAACTAAAAAATAAATTGTGACAAATTCGTCGAAATTTGAATTTAAACTTAGCACAAGAAGATTATTTTTTTCACTCATTCTACCCTAGTTATTATGAAAGGAAGTAAATATTTAATTTTGCTATGAACTCTTAATTTATGATAGTGTAAATAGAATGACCATGACCATTCACTGACCTATAATTAAATACTGCCATGTCCACAATGCATGATAAATTTAAATTTAAGGTTGAATGACATGCATCTTTCTGATAGTCAAACAATTAAAGCTTTACCAGTATAAAATAATGTTATCACTTTCAAAACATTATTGTAATTTATTTGTATATGCATGCAGCCTATAACCTTGTACACCAATATTCATTCTAATAGAAAGCATTGATTATGTTATTGTTCAACATTATTGAAAATGTAATAAAAACGTTACATCACATGTGCATGAAATGTGATCCATTATCATTGTAGCACTTTAGTTCAATAAAAGTGTACATATATGATAATTTGAATTATATGTATGTAGAAGATATTCAACTCGACTATATAAAACCTTACCTTGTAAAGAGTAATATTGGTTTTTGGTTATCAAGGTTTGACAATTATTATTGCTTGAGAGGAAATCAATCTTGTAAAGAATGTTATTGTTTTTCGGTTAGTAGGTTTGACAATCATTATTCATTGAGAGGAAGACAATCTTGTAAATAGTCATTTTGTTGATTTTCAATTGAGATTATGAGCAACTTTAAGTTATTGTATATCTATTCATATGAGTTTGTAACGTTGTTGTTTGAAAGAATTTATAAAAATAATTTATGACAAGTGAATATTAAATTATTTATATTTATTTTACTATTTTTTTAATTCCTTTCTAATTTCATGTGAATATTGAGACATATTTGAGACACTCTTCAATTATGTAGAGATTTTGAAATAGGTTTTAGACAACATACATAATTGTTATTTATTTTATTATTTTTTAAAAATTATATTCTAAGTTTGATTTGAGATGTTTTACACAATATTCAATTTTTATGTTTTTCGGTAAAAAAAATTTTTAAACCGAAGAATATATTAAAATAAAAAAGCAAAACAAGATATATAAGAGGAGACTAAACCAAGATCCCTTTTAAGAGCAAAGCCTAATCCTAGGAGTACCCTCCTTGTTTAAAAGGTACATTCGGTAAGATCTACTCTAAACCAATGTGAAATTTTGAAACAATTCAGACACCCTTTTTTGACAGATTTTCACTATTACATATTTTTCCAACATCATCCTTGAATTTATGTGAAATTTGGGACAAATTTAAGACAAATTGTAATGGTCGAATTGAACATTATTTTATTACCTTATAATTTTGTTGGATGTCGATGATACATTGTAGAGAAAATTAATTTGAAATATTTATTCATTTCAAAGCACGCACAACTTTATCTCTCGATTTCTTTTATTAATTAAGGAGAAAAGATAGTATTTATCTCGGATGCTAGTTTCAACTGTAACACCTCAATTCTACCCACAGAATTCAAATAAAATTAGAGTATAAAAAAATTCACAAACGAAACAATTGAGGTATCACATATTCATCCTCAAAGACAAATCACCTCGTCGCATTAAGCGGATACATAGCATTCACAAAAATACGGAAGAACCGACAACATCAAATAGTAGTCTTTAACATGAATCAACTTCCATAGAAATGCAGCGGAAACTTAGCAATTAGTTCAAGGGTTCATAGCATCTTAGTTCAACGATTAACATAATTAAAATGGCAATTTCAAATAAACAACTCAAGTATTTGCCAAGACATAATAATCCAAAAACAAGTAAATAAATGTGTTTGCCCCTCGAGTTTTACGTATCAGAGCAACAACGACACAAGTCCAACTCGGCTAACCTCTCCTCAATGCGAATCACCTGCATGTTACCAATATAAAGGCAACGGAGAAACAAAGAAAGGGTGAGATATCAATTCATATAATTAAGCGCATGATAAATCATATATCAGAAATTAGACATATTCGGTTAATTGCATTCACAAGTATTGATATCATCATACTATTCACAAAATCATCAATTCACATCTTCACATACTTCCATCACCTATCAAGTCACCAAATACAATCACAATATAGTCACAAAACGTCACAATGTATACATCGCATAAGACACATGGGACATGACTCATGTATATGCATGTGGTACCAATCGGAGCTTCAACCCCAGTCACCAATTGTCCAATTCAGAGGCACAAGGCATAAGTCTTCGTCATTAATTTGTCAATCTAGGTCGTCACAATAAATATGCAAATGTGTGCGACTCGATGAACCGAACATCCCACAACATCATCATCATCATTTACTTCACAAAAATATTCGTCACAAGGCACACGCCCATATTACAATTATTATCGATCATAAAAGGTTTTAACCTTTCACACATAATACAATAGCTTCACTTAACAAGGAACAATTTCGATAATTCATCAATTCAACTATCGATACCATTAGCAAAATAATCACAATTTCGACAAAAGAACACCACCACGTTAATGTACTAATTAAACTTAGCTACCACGTAAATTTTCATCAAATTTCGAACAACTAATTGTATCGCTTAACTCGGCCATTTCAATCAAATGGGACTGTTTTCATTTTATTATAACTGCCACTGTTACTAACCAAGTGGCTCCATTCCTAGCATGCACTGCTATTGTTTCTTGTTTAATTACTATTAAGTTATGTAATTATTTACTAGAATTACTCTAATCCTCATTCTTTAACACGTGCCCAGGTTGAATAAGGATTATTCAATGTAATGCTACCTACCATTCTATATGTCTCATTTAGGTATCAATAGCGCATTAAAAAGAAACAATGGATCATGTACACTAATAATAACTAACGCATGGAAATGAAAAGAAGTGAATATGGAAATGGGGTGTGCCACTCGGCACCCCCTCCCACACACACCCTTTGCCGGCCGTTAAGGGCTGGTTGCTGTCCGTCATAGGCTAGGACGGCGCCGGTCGTCATTCATGTCGCAAGGCATTTATTTCTTGTTTCGCAAGGCACTTATTTCTTGTCATAAGCCCCATTATAGGAAGAGAATCTCACCCTTACCTTGTTTGGACTGAAGAAAACTCTACAAATCCTAGCACTTGGGTTGGAATCTCTCTAAGCTTGGCTTCTCCTCTTCAAGACCTAGCCTCCACTCTTCCAAAATGATTTCTATTTTCAAGTTTCTCTACACTTCCTTAAACCCATTTCTACACTAAAAACCTATTTTTATTATAACATTGGGCTTAATAATTAATACCACATTTATGTTATTCACTTAGTCAAAATAGGTCCAATAAACTCACTAAATCAAAATAAATTAAAATACTATTTCTAACAATATTCCACTTATTTTTCCTTAAAAATATAAAAATCTGATTATTTTACTAAACTGGTTTATTACTCAATGCCTCATATTTCCGGTCTAATCTCAATTACTCGAAAAATTCCCAAAACGCTAAATACTAGCTCCTTAATATTTCTAATACTAAAACTATTAAAATTTCCGATTAAATATCGATCCACTATCCCGAACTAATACCGACTAAATCGCCCCAAAACGCGAAAATTTCAACAAACATCACAAATGTCTAAATCAAGCAGATGATTATTTTTCCGGGCGTTACATCAACTAAGGGGGGAAACAATGTTTTTTTAATTTTACATAATTTTTATTTTGACCTGTATTTTTGTATTTTCAAAGCACGCACAACTTTATCTCTCGATTTCTTTTATTGTTCAAGGGGAAAAGTTAGTATTTATCTTGGATGCTAGTTCCAATCGAGGGGGAAAACAATTTTTTTTAATTTTACATAATTTTTATTTTGATCTGTTCAAATACATATTTTGTGACAGATCTCACATTCACATGTTGTGACACAACCTATATACACGTGTTTTCAACAGGCAACATACAAGTCAGACAACAAATATACACATCTTAGACAAAAACCTATACACATTTTGGACATAAACCTATATACACGTATACATTGTTTATGGTCAATCCCAAATACATTGTACGAATCTAGGTTATAAGACAACATTGGCGAAATTAAGGAAGCAACCGGCTTAACATGAACGAATATCATCTATATCTTCTTGTGTGAATGATGTATTATCTTTAAACACCTATAATTTGAACAAAGTTTAAATTATCTTAACACTACAACACCATCATTTTTCTTAACTATATCATAAATAAATTACATGCATATAGATAAAGTGGTTACCTTAGCCCGTGCGTGTGTCTGTAATGTTTTTCGAGACAATATCTAACATGTATTTCATAAGATAATATCCACACTCATATGAGTTTGGTGTTTTTGCAACAAGAAATAATTTGTATATAGTGGGTTAATGAACACAAAGAACAAGTAATAAATTAGAGAAAATTTAAAGAATGACACAAATAAGAATAGTTACTTTTGAGAAAATTAATTTTAGCTTTTTTCTTCTCATATCTTGAAGCATAAGATTATATCCCTCCACCGCTCTACAGGATGGAAAAATTAAACTGAGTAAAAATTATTCAAAATTAAAGTAACATTTTTAGTATTATAAAGAATACCACTCACGAAGTACGAATTGCTTTCATCTTTATATTAAACACACAAGTGTAACGAGCATAACATAATTAATAACTTTTATTTAGGACAAATTATTGTAGATGCCAATTACCTTTGGATAAACATCTAGAATAGTTAATAATGGATAAAAACTTGCATATTAAGAGAAAATACAAATCATATATACTTACAAGTTGAAAAATGGTCTTAGGTAAAAATCTATTTTCTCGTCCAATAATTTATTTTATATGTAAATTTGTATATCATTTAATGAATGTTGCAAAAAATGAATATGATATGGATCCAATCAACCATAATTTTGTAAATCTATGTATGCAAAAATTGTATGGATGCACCTAAATGATGTTAACACAAAAATTGACTTTAATTAAAAGTAAATTATAATAATGAACTAGTAAGAGACCCGTGCTCCCGCACGGGTAATTTAATTATAATATTGTATAAATAACTAAAAAATATATTTAGTAATTTAGAATCTTTAAATATTAATTATGAAATAAAAAAATATTAATAAAATATTTGTTAATGTGATAACACATGAGTGAGTCTTAATGTCATAATATTTAAATAATATCAAATACAAATGTAAAATTTGAAATGATTTATGTTTTTTAAAATGAGCAGTAATCATATAGATTTAATTATATTAAATAATCAAAGAAGAAAAAAATATAATTATTAGATGGAGAAAAAAATTAATATTTAAAATAAATATTTTGTCTCTTAAATTAAAATAATGATGGATTAAAGTAAAATAAATATTTACTTGTTAGTGACCCGTGAGATAAATACGTTTTTAATGTTATTAAATACTATCATGCAATTGATATGGTATAAAATTATTTAAATAAAAATAAATTTGAAATAAATTACTTATGTATTTTGTTGATAGTGACCCGTAAAATACAGCCTAATAACAGGTAAGAACATGTGAGTTGGAAAAAAATGAAATCTAATCAATACAAATATAAAATTTTAGATATAAATACAAAATTTGAATGAGAAGAACACAAAGAGAAAATTGTTGAAAGTGATGAGAAATATCCAAGGATGTTATGGAGGGAAAGAGGAAAAAATTAAATTGGACTAATGAGAGACAAACAATTGACTTTTGGTTATTGAAAAAAAAAATTAATATTATATTGTTAGTTACATAATTATCCTTTTTTATTTATAATTAATTTTTAAGTGAAATGGCAACTTAGTCTGTTTGGTCAATTAATTTTAAATGGTGCATAATTTATTTAAAAATACTTATAAATATAAAATGATAAAATTTGTATAATGCATTATTTGTGGTGTAGTATTTTATAAACGATACAAAAAATGTGAAGTAAAGAAGTTTTACCAAATTGTAGATATAAAACGAAAATTAACGATTTAAAAAAATTATTAAAAACATATTAGTAGTATGAAAATTAGGTTTTAAATTAAAATAATAATCCATAAAAAAGATGTATTTAGATACACACGTGAATTTAAATTGAACTACATATTGTCAAATTAAGATAGTGGCCCGTAAGATAAAGGTAATAATTATAAGAATTTTGTTAAAGTAATAATTTGATAGTGAAATTAGAAATGATTAATTATATTGTGAAACAAATTTAAACTAACAATTATACAAAAATATTTCTTTTTGGAAAAAACTAAATTGCAAATAAAAAAACAATACATAAACCTTCATTCCAATTTAGTGTTTATTTTTTAGTTCCCAACCTTCATTACAATTTAGTGTTTGTTTTTTACTTCCAAATAGATGATAAAGTATATAAATATAGAACTAAATATTTAAAATAATTTTGACAAAAGACGATATATTTTAGTAATTATATTCTCAAATAACTAATAAACACACTCAATCTCTGAATTCTTTAGCACACTCAATCTTTGAATTCTTCAGCATATATATTATTTTCATTGTATCCTAATATTTGATTAGGACATTAAATTAGGAGTTATATTATTTTAATTTGACTGAAAATAATGAAAATAATAATACTGGTTTATGACACATTGAATTCTTACAAATTTATATCATCAATTTATCAAATGTCAACAACAAAATATCAAAAACAAAACAAAATTGGGTCATTGGGTATACGGTGAATGGTTCAAAATGTAAATGAAGGAGAAAAATTAAGTAAAACGAAAATGTAAAACATTTTAAGTCATATTAAATAAATAGAATTGATATGATTTGATAAAAATTAAGTAAATAAAAAATATATAATTTTTACTAATGATAAATTACACTAAAATGCAGGAGTTGTTGGATCATAATAGATGATAAAATGTAAGCAAAAAAAAAAATTTTGATAGAAGACAAGATATATTTTATTTAATCATATTATCAATTAATTAAAAAACACAATAAATCTTTAAATTTATTAAGATATAGTGTTTTTATTTTATACTAAAACATTTAATTATGACATTGAATGAGGAGTTATATGTTTTGATTTTGGTGGTTTATGACACATTAAATTTGTACAAAGTTATCTATTTAATATATTCTTTAATCATGGATTTTGTATTTAATATAAATAATTATTAATTAATTCTTATTTATCATGTGAGAAAAAAGTGATACTACCATTTACATTCAACTCACGTGGCTTGTGTCTAATCTAAATATATCTTATTGATTTTTTTTTTTTATAAAAAGTAGAAGAAAGACATGTAGAAAATTATGAAAAATAGTAATTATGGTCATGACATTATTAAGTTGTTGAACTCTTTTCATTTTCTCAGCTCTCGATCCTTTTCATTGTTGTCCTTAGCCGTATCCAAGGCAATTGGAGTCTACAAAAGAAGATAGAAAACTAAGACAACAAACTTTCAAAAGTAAAACTCTAAATAAGTAAACATTGATAGCAAATAGAAATGGTGGCCGTTGTATAAGATCCAACTCAGGACATGATCTGCTCAATAAGTCACAAACTAAAGGTCCATTTCCCTGAAGGAAAATTGAGAGTCACTAACTTATAGGCAGATATGGTAGTTAATGACACAAACACAAACCTCTGTGACAAAGAAAACATGTAAACCATATTGAAATCTTTGAGGCAATTCTACAACTGCAAGATGTTCTGCTGACTTTGTTTTCGCATTTCTGACATATGCAAATGAATTCCTAAGGTATTCAACTTAAGCAGAAGATTAAGAAAAACAAAAATCAAACCATCAGAGCATCCCGTCTACTTTTGTCGTCAGATATATTATCCTCTTCAACAGAGTTCCATCTTTTACAACTCTTCTTCTGTTAACATGTAGTGCTCCATTTGATTTCAACATCCACAATCACAAGGATGCAGTGAAACACAATCACAAACTTAAACAAACCTGCAAAACAAAACAAAAAATACCAACAACAAATATGCAGTGAAATAACACAAGTTTGACAAAATCACTATTTATAAAACCAGATGTTCTATGTTATATTGGAAGATATTGAGAAATTTCAACAGTGAGATTTGAGCAATTTTTCAACAAATATTGAGTATCTGTTTTTCTCTTCCCACTCAAAATCATTTTCCAACTCCTCGAATCCGATTCCATTCTTCTTTCTGCGAGATTCACAATTCTGCACAGATTTATAACCCACATATACTTGTGAAACGATAAAAAAACGAAAACAAAAAGCAATATGTGAGGAAGAAATATGTCTCTGATGAACAAAACCAAATTTACAAATCCATTTGCAAAAAACCGAAAATGAAAATGAGAGGAAGAAATAATCTTACTTCGGTGCTTCCAAAAATGATCATAGCAGCATAGATCTAAGAATACGAATGAGTGAGAAAATGAAGGAGTACAAAGCGAAGAAGAAAAATGGGAAACGATGCCCGTTCTTACCGAATCGTCCGGAGATGGAGAAACGGTGGTCGCCGCCAAATTGATCAACCAAATGACATGGACTGTGAGATTGGAGTGGTCGGCGACGTTGCTAGGGTTTATGGCTGCCGCTAGGGTTTGTAGAAAAAGAGAAGAGAGAAGACCATAGAAAGAGAGAAGGTTGAGAGATGAATAGATCGAATATGTGATTGGTTTTTCATTCGGAATTGGTTCTGATCCGGAGAATGGGCGGCGGCGGCTAGGGTTGGGAGAAGGAAAGGAGACGAGAAGAGGTTGTGAGAGAGAAATAAATTTGAATCGTGAAATTGAAATGAGAGAGAAAAAAAAGAAAGTAGTAAAATGTGGGAAATAAGGACCAATAATAGTGCAACAATTCAGAAAAGTAGAAATGTAAATGGTAATGACCAATGAGAAGAGAACAATTGGCATGGATGAATTTCTATTTTGTTAATTACCTGAATAACCTTTTGGCTTTGGAATTGTTTTATTGTGGAAGGGTAGAAAGGTCAATTTGGGCAATTTTTTAGTAATGAGTAGATAGTTGATAGTTGATAGTTGATATAATTTGAAATCACCATAAAAGTTGTACTTGCATGCACCATATTTGAAGAATGGTTATGTCAAGCAGAAAAACACCCTCCATAATTTCTATGATACAATCCTTTACAATGTTCCAATGTTATCTGGAAGATATCTCCAAAATTCTCTACCATACTTGTCAATCCTTGCATTGGATCTAGTTGAAGCTTTGGGGTTTCAATTTTGTGAATGGGGTCTGAAACATGTCTAATTGATTTAAATTTGGGTGGGTGAGTATACCCATCAATATCAATTGCTCCATCATAAAAACAACAAAAACACAATAAGTAAATTTAAGAATAGAAACAGCTGGAACACACAACACATATTTTTAATCAGACATACGAAAAGGAAAGTTCTTAGACCAAATTTATATTTACCTCATTCAGATCCCGAGCCACACTGTTCCGCTTCACTTGAGTGATTCTCTCTTAGGCCTATTTGGTTACCCTCTCCTGCATCTCTTTGGTCACCCTCTCCTCGACATCCTTGAACAGCTACCTATCATAATTGCACCACTCAAAAAAACTTCCTCACATATGAAATTTGCTTTAATCAACTAATCATCTAAAATAAGATTTTGATTAGTCATATAACTTCAAGTTTCCTAAGTATATCTCAATTTGTTGTTAGGTGTAAGGTTTCATTCTCAACAAACTATGTGATATCTATTTAAGCTATTAGTTCTTATACCTTGCTCAATCAATTGATTTAATAGCATATTGATTTGATATTGTATAGTGGTTGTAAATTTAACCTTATTCCTAGCCATTCGAAAGTACACATGTCGTTATTCTAGACTTTTTAAGTATAAATTCTACTCTATTCATTTTAAGAGTTTAACTTTGGAAAAACATTAAGAACAAAAAGAAAGACATCAATATATAAAAAAAAATAAGATGGCCTTCAACCTTCGGGCAAGGAGTATTACAATAGAATAATAATCAACTAAATCTAATTCTAAACACAAAAAATTTATCTACTTTGGTAGCTTAAAATAAGACGAATAAAAGATGTAGTTCCATTAAAGCTTAAATATTGAAGAATAATGAACTCCGTCTTAATCTTGATGTTCTCCTATTTCTTTATGTGGTTTTCTAACTTTCCAAAATTTTATTGTTATCAATTTCTTATGTAAGCCTCTATTTAAAGATCTTTAGTTGATTAAGTTTTTTTTAAAGAAATGTATGCTCTCATCACGAGCTAAGGATCCTTCACCCAAAATTATGTTCTAGCTCATCCACAACGGCTTCAAATCGACTTTATTTTCTTGGGGAGGTTTATAATTCTCATCGCGAGTTAAAATTCCATCCTCTATAGAGTATATGTCATATGATCCACACAATCCACTAAACTATTGTGATTTAATTTTTTATAAGTTTTATATTTTTTTTCTCGTGAGTTTTCTCTTTAGAGAATCTTTCAAATTTTATTACTTGTACTTTTTAGGACATTGTTTGTTTGCTTTGCCTAACGAGTTGGCTTCATCTCATCTTGGTCAATTTTCTCTAATATATAAACATTATGAATCTAAATATATACACAAATTCAGATTTTTTTTATTATGATTTATTGAAAAATAAGTTAATAAATTTCCTATGTGCACTATAGAAATTTACTCAATTTAGGCGCTTTTCATCCTTTGGTGACCATGTGTTTGGAAGTTTATGCATTTAATAACGAATTTGATTATTTCCCTCTCAATTTATTAAATTCAATTTTAAGATACAACTTCAAAAATTAGCTAGAAAGAGGGTTTTTACGACACTCACACAAGTATCCAAACTAATTTACAAAAAAATTCAAAAGACTCTTATATGAACAAAAATTATGATTTGCAGAAATAAACCTAAAAGAAAAATAAAAAAGTTTATTTTCAATACTGTTTTTTTATCGTCGTTAACCTGATATTTGATTTATTAAGATAGTTAAAATAACGCGTATATCACAATTCTTTTTTTTCAAATTGTTTGTTCGGAATTCCTATATTTGAGATATATAAATGTTACTTCTATGTCTTTTAACAAGACACAAATAAATATGTGACTTTAACCTTAACCTTGTTCTTTTTCACCTCTTTTATTGATTTTTTTAATTCTCCATCTACTAACTCTACATCTTTTCTTTGAACAACTAATTTTTTGAATTCTTTATTTTCTCCAATGAAATTATCTTTTTCTATCTTCTTCTTATCATTCATCTTCTTCTCCTTATTCATCAACACTCTATTCTCTCTATTTCTTTCTCACACCACCTCATTATTACTCATACAATATTCATGTTCTGCTAAATTGAGTTGCATATTTGGTATATTGTATTAGTAAGACTCTCAAGATATTTAATTGAAGAATTTATTCTCATCATATTTATCATAGATTTCTGCATAAGTTGGTATTGAAAATTGTATAATTTTGAAAGTATCTCATGTTCAGGAGGATATTGATTTTAAAGTTAATAAGAGATCTTTACACAACATTGCATTTTAACTAGTCTCCATTCTTGGGCGGGCATAGTAAAAATTGATCTATGCATATTCAATCATAACTTCTACTTATTGTAAAGAATCTGAAAACTAAATAGCTGACAAGATTAAAACCCTCACTAAAAAGAAATATGGTAGGAAACAAACAAAAAGTATGTACAATATAAACAAAAAAAAAATGTATAAATACTGAAAACAATGAAAATTGTTACAATGAACTATTATCTTACATACAAGTCCATGACAACTAAGTCAATTTCATATTTGAAGTTGTCTTAAATAATCAGTTGTTCGTTCCCTTTTAGTTGGCGTGCATTATATTTTAGTTTTTTTAAAGATTAAAACTAAAAAAAATTTAACATTAAAAAATTATTTCTAAAAAGAAAAATACAACGACGAAAATAAAAAAACACTACAATTTACAAATAACAAATTAACTATTTAAACCTTTATAGTTTTACTATATAAAAATAAGTATTGAGAGTATTGTATCCATAAATACTCATACGATATCAATGGAAAGGATTCTTATTGATAATATGATCAGAGTTGAGAAACAGTGATGGAATTAGATTTTATTAATTAATTGTCTAAAGTAAGTTTCTAATAATTCATATAATTTCAAGTTTTTAAAGTATATCTCCACATATCACCTGACGTAAATATTTTATTCTAAAAAAAAAGTGAGATCTATTAAATTTAGACAATTTTTTTATGGATCTCCAATCTTCTTGGATATCCGCAGTGAAATTTTTAAAATGCCCCTATATTTCAGAAATGTATTTCCGAAATATCATCACTTGCAGATCTAAGTTTTTACAGCATCATCCAAGCCATGTCGGTACCAGCATCATCCAAGCCAAAGCATCATCCAAGCCAAAACTAAAATCAAACCACACGATTGATTTTTACAGCTACATTCACTACACAATTACCTCCTCCCTCTATTGCAGCCACCCCATTGTTGACTCATATGTTTAGTGTGCTCCATATTTCTTTATTCTTCATATTTGATTTGATTTAACAATTATTCTTCACATCCAAAATTTATGCAATGGAAGATTAAGAATCCAAAAGAAATATCTAAAATGTGAAATAACAGAAAAAGAAAAAAAATGGGTTTTTCTTTCGGAGAAGAAGAAGTCATGGGAGGATTTTTATTTTCGGAGATGCATCTCCGGAAACACCCATAAATTGATATTTTCGGAGATACATGTCCGAATTCTATAAAAATTTGAAGAAAAAAAATACTTCGGAGATGTATCTCCGAAGTAGGGGTATTTTAGAGTTTTTAGTAGGGGTTCTCCCCCTTGGGGGTCTACGAAGAAATTGTCTAAATTGATTAACTTCTTATTCCTTACTCGTTCAATTGATTCAATAGAATTAAAATTTGTTAGCTTATAGTGACTATAAAGTATAAACCTAACCTATTTTATTTACCCCAACTCATATTCACGTGTTTAGAGAGAGAAGCTCTTACTTCTCTCTAGAAACTTAACGTGCTTTTTCCCTTTTGCCCATTTCTAGGGTTTGAAGGTGTTTCTTTCTAGTTCCTCTGGCTGCTCTCCAAACTGTGTTTTGGCTTTCCTCTCTACTCTCATAGTAGGGTTTGTTTTCTTCATCCCTGGATTTTCTGGTTTTCGATCTTGTCAAGGCATGGATAGATGGAAAGAGTTCTCTCTATCAAAAGAGAAAGAATAATGGGTGACGGCGGATGTGGATGAGGTCGGGGGAGAGGAGATCTTCCAAAGAACGTTAGCTGGGAAGCTCTGGACCGATAATAGCCTCAACTTTAGGGCTTTCACAAGCACCATGGTTAGCGCGTGGAAGCTTAAGAACCCGGTGGAAATACAAGAGTTGCACAAGAATCTTTTCCTCTTCAGATGTGCAACGAAGAGAGATTTGGAGAATGTGTTGCGCAATGGCCCATGGAGCTTTGACAGAAACCTTCTCGTCCTTGCTCGTGTGTCCGAAGAGTAGCAGCCCTCAGAACTGAATATGCACTATGGGAGCTTCTGGGTAAGAGCCTATGAACTGCCCTTAATGCTTAGAACGGAGGCCATGGCAAAGAAGTTGGGAGGGATTTTGGTTGTGTTTGAGGAAGTGGGCCAAAAAGATACCCATCGTAATGGGTGTTTTCTCCGTATCAAAGTAACGTTAGATTTGAAGCTTCCGCTGAAGAGGGGAACTGTTGTTCGATTCAAGGAAAGGAACCTGAAGGTCTTCTTCAAGTACGAAAGGCTTCCAATGTTATGTTTTGTTTGTGGAAGACTAGGGCGCCAGATGAAGGATTGTGAGGCAGTGGGGGAGGTGAGTGAGGAAGTATTTGAGGAATTGGAGGAACATGATCTCTCATATGGTGCTTGGCTACACGCCTCTCTGCTACCTAGAATTACGGAAGAGCTTAAGAAAAAGGATTCCACCTTGAATTCTTGCAGCAAATCCCTTTTCAATATCACTTCTGGACAGAGCAAATGTGAAACAAAGAACAAAGATAAGGATGGAGAAGTGGAGGTAAACCAAATTAAAATAACGAGCAAAGGAAGCACATAAAGAGAAGTCCAAGTTGTAAAAACAAGCCTTGTCCCGGAAAATAGGCTGGAGATTTAAGCTGTGGCTGAATCTTTAGGAGCGGTGGACATATCAAATGTTGGAAGAGCCTATGAAATAATATCAAAGAATGTTACGGGTAGAAGGAAGAAATGGACTATAAGAGTGGGTCCACGGAAAGGCAACAATAGTGAGAGCAAGAAGCTGGAAATGGAAATTGGGAAAAGACAATTAATTAACGTTATGGTCATAGAAAGGGATATTCTGGGCTGTGAGAGTGGTGAGAAGAAGAGGAAAGGTCTCGACGACGGAGAGAAAAAACTTGTTAAAGAACCAGAGGTGGTGTTGGATTCGCAACACCGCCTAGCTCAATGAAGATCATTAGTTGGAACTGTCAGGGTTTGGGGAGTCCTCGCGCAGTTTGAGCATTGTTGAGGCTCCTTCGTATTGAAAACCCCGATATGGTGTTTCTTATGGAAACACGCCTTAAATGTGATGAAGCTCAAAGTATCAAGTACAAAGGAGGTTTTGAAGGTTGCTTGGGTGTTGATTGCAGGGGTACCAGAAGAGATAGAGTAGGAGGATTGGTTCTTTTATGGAAGGAGAAAATTCAAGTCAGTATCACATCCCACTCTCTCAACCACATTGTGGGAACCTTAGTTGACGAGTGCGATCAACAAAACTGGAACTTCACCGGCGCTTGTATGGTTTTCTGGAGGAATCAAACAAGAGAAAAACTTGGGATCTCATCCAAGACCTGGCCAGGAAAGGTGGGGACTGTTTTCTATGCTTTGGGGATCTTAATGATACTCTCTGCGAGAGTGAGAAAGTATGAGGTATCAATAGATCACAGGATCAGTACTCGTGGGGAAGGAATACCATGGAGCTATGCGGTTTAAATGACTTGGGTTTGAAGGTTACCCATTTACTTGGAAAAATGGTAGGAAAGACGAAAACAACGTGTAATGCAGATTAGATAGATGTTTGGCAACGGGAAGCTTCACTAACAAATTCTCACCTATCAAAGTTCTCCATTTGGTTCTTTTTGGCTCCGACCACGTTGCAATTAGGATAGATCTCGAAGTCGATATCAATGAAAGTTATAGGGGGGAAACATAAATTCAGGTTTGAAGAAGTTTGGATTAAGGACAGTAGGTGCGAAGGAATTGTGGCGAAGGTGTGGAACAATTGCTCAGTTGTTAGTTACCCAAAGGTCGAGGATATGAAAGGATTGGAAACTCATTTTCAGGAGTATATGGGTAGGTCGATTAGTAAGGAGATTAAGAGGATTGAAGAACTGTTGAAGGAGGACATAAGGTGGGCTGCTAGTCAAGACGAAATGGACACCTACAACGCTCTTGATAAGAAACAAAACAAACTGTTGGAAGGTGAGGAAATAATATGGAGACAACAAAGTAGAGCCCCTTGGTTAATTCACGGCGATAAGAACATGAAGTTTTTCATGGAAAAGATGATCAAAGGAGGAAGACAAATTCCATTCGGAAGCTTAAAGACGATAATGGGTGGTGGTGGAGAGGACACTAACACTTGGAGAGAATTATAATTGACTATTTTGATAACCTTTTTACCTCTTCTTCCCCTTCTAATGTGCAGGAGTTGTGCTCAGTGGTGAAAGGAAAGTTGAAGCCAGAGCATATCAGCTGGTGCGAAAAACAATTTACGGCTGCGGAGGTTAAGGAAGCGTTGTTCCAAATGCAACCCTTGAAGGCCCCTGGACCGGATGGTTTGCCTTCTCTGTTTTTCTAGAAATATTGGGGTATTGTAGGACATGATATCACTCAGGTAGCCTTAGAAGTTCTTAACAAAAATATTGATCCTGAGAGGCTAAACAACACACATATAACTTTGATTCCAAAATGCAAAAACCCGTCAAGCGCAAAAGATTTTTGTCCCACTAGTTTATGCAACGTAGTGATGAAGATAATAACAAAGGCAATAGCAAACATAATCGAACATTTTCTCCCTAAAATTGTCGACGAGGAGAAGAGTGCTTTCGTTCAAGGTCGTCTCATTACGGATAACGCCTTAGTAGCTATGGAGTGTTTTCATTGGATGAAGAAGAAGAAAAGAGGGAAGAGGGGTGTGATGGAGCTGAAATTGAACATGTCTTAAACTTATGATCGCTTGGAGTGGGGGTTTATTACTGAAGTTCTGTCGTCCATGGGGTTTCCGTACCAAATGGTTAATCTTATCAGCAAGTGTATTTCCTCGGTTTCCTATAGTGTGCCAATAAATGGGCAGCCTAGCAAAGTTTTATATCCTGAGAGAGGACTCTGTCTCTCCGACAAGGAGATCCTCTCTTACCTTACCTGTTTATATTGTGCGCTAATGTTCTTTCAGGACTCTTGAAGAAGGAAGCTCAATCAAAAAACATTCATGGCATCAGCGTGGCGAGGAAGGCTCTGATGATAACTCACTTATTTTTCGTAGATGATAGCTTATTGTTTGCTAGAGCTAACAACAAGGAAGCAGAAGAAATCTTGGAGGTTTTGCCAAAATATCAATTCTCGTCTAGCCAATTAGTGAATCTAGATAAATAGGAGGTGTCGTTCAGTGGAAATGTGGGTGAAGCTGATGCTAATTTGATCCAATCAATGATGGGAGTAAAGACATTTGAGAACCACTCCAAATATTTGGGCTTGCCGGTTGTGTTCAGAAGATCGAAAAGAGATATTTTTGCCATGGTTATTGACAGAGTTTGGAAAAAGATAAAAGGGTGGAAGGAATTTTTTCTGTCCAGAGCTGAGAAGGAAGTATTAATTAAATTTGTAGCTCAAGCTATCCCTACCTATATTATGAGCTGCTATAAGCTGCTGGAAGCGATGTTCCATGAAATAGAAGCGTTGTTAGCAAAATTCTGGTGGGGCTCGCGAAATGGCGAAAGAAAGGTCCATTGGTTGATCTGGGAGAAGATGTCTCGAGCTAAAGGAGTAGGAGACTTATGCTTTCGAGGAGTCAGTGACTTTAACACTAGCCTTCTTGGAAAGCACTACTGGAGGTTGTTATGTGATGAGGAATCTTTGGTGAGTAGAGTTTTCAAAGGAAGATACTACCCTCGAAGCTCTATTGAAGGAAGTTCTATCGATTTTGCACCTAGCTACGCGTGGAGGAGCATTTTGAGTGCTAGGGATTTGATTCAAAAGGGATCCAGATAAAGGATTAGAAATGGCGAAACAGTTCGTATATTGCAAGATAGATGGCTCCTGGAACTTGCTAGTTTTAAATTGCTGAGTAGAGCGGGATTTCTTGACAAGGATGCAACTGTCAAGGAGTTAATCGATCAGGATCTGGGGTGCTGGAAGAGAGATTTGATCAATTCAGTTTTCGATCCGGACGAAGCTCTCGAAATCGCAAGTATTCATCTGTCTCTTAGGAACAATGAAGAGAAGTTAATATGGCACTTTGAAAGACACGGTGATTACTCCGTCCGAAGTGCTTATCACCTCTGCACCCACTATAAGCAAGCTAAATCTCCAGGACCTTCAGGCATTTGCAACCAACAGGTATGGAAAGACATTTGGAAAGCCCTGCTCCACAACAGAATTCGAAACTTTCTCTGGAGGTTAGCCAAAGACATTTTGTAACACCCCACTTTCCCAACTTATATATATTTATAATAAAAATACACAATTTATATCATGGTATACCAGTAGGATGTCACATCTTCCAAAAACTCATAACATTTAAGTTCATTTTATTACTTCATTTATCATAAAAGAATTGCTTACACATGGGAAATATGAAATATTCAGTTTCATAGCACTACGACTTAAAAATAGCAATATCCTCCACAAAACTCGTGGTCCAACAAAATATATAGGTAAGATACGTAACAAATCAAACAAAGTAAAACATAACAAATTCCCAATCCCGTGTTACGTGTTAGAGCGACTCCTAAGACTCGAGCAAGCAACACTCAACATCCAAGCACTACTCAGGTACCTAAATATCTGTACTCCCGAAGAAGCACAGACACAACAACAGAAAAGGGGTGAGAATTACATTCAATAAATACACGGTGAATATCACATGCTAAGGAGTAGTATTCACACATATATAAAGTTATATATTTCACACAACAATTCTCACATACAACAACATCAACAATGCTACTCACAACATCGACATCCAAATATATGGAATGCAATGCAACCAACGACAACTATATGCATGTGGTACCAACGGAGCATAAGCCCCCATCATAATGCCAGTTAAAGGGGCAACAACAAGGCATAAGCCTCAGCATCAGAGCCTAAGCTCTCAACAACAAGGCATAAGCCTTCAGCAACAGAGCATAAGCCCTCATCAATGTATGTATGAAACATGGACGCACAATCAACAACAATCGTACCATACAAGGCATAAGCCTTCAACAACATCGACATTGGTCATACGACCTACAACTCAAAATGTCCACATATTAGGACGAATCAACTCAAACCAATCAACTCTGGCCATCGGCCTACAACTCATATCAACAAATCAACGACATCAAAAATAAACAACATATCCCAATAATACCATTAGTCAACAACAACATAATTCGATTACCGAAACTTATTTAACGACTTACTAGTTCATCATTATAACATATATGTACAGTACATCATTCATCAAGCAATAAAATCATGATTCAAAATTAATTGAAATTTACATCTTATTTCATCATTTACACATAGGTTATCTCGCAAGGTTTATCATGCTCGAAACGACACTAAAAACGGAGTTACGGATCGAACGTTACGCATCATTGAACTTTCGAAGAAAATCACAAAACAGAATTTTTACACACAGAAGCCATACGCGTATGGCACCTCCCATACGCGTATCATCCAAAGTCATGCGCATTTCAGTCATCTCATACGCGTATCAACAGAATTGATTTTCCACTAAGATTTTCCATACGCGTATCAAACCACTCATACGCGTATGGCCTCATCCCATACGCGTATGACAGAATTCCATACGTAAAACATCAGTATTTCTCCAAAAATGTGCAATTTCGCACCAGTCCATTTTCCACTCGTTTTCACTCATAACAGGCTATGATTTTAAGTTTAAAACAACACTTTTTCACCTATTATCTCATACCTTTCCTCTAGATTCATTAACCTATTATTCTACATTCATTTTACATTATAACGACTCACTTTCTACTCATCACTCTGGACATTTATATTCCCATTTAAATCTCCATGGATGAACACAACAATGACTCAACCGACACAATATGCATAATCAAAATTAGCAACCAAACCAGAATTTCACATAGACTCAACCAGAGATAATATCAATCACACACAAAATCAATAACATCCATCAATCAAACAACAAACCAATAGAAGATTATACACAAATCAATTCCAATTCAATCCTATAGAGGGGAAGGAACCCTCACTACCCTCTCATGTTTTAATCACCATTTAAAGAACTCGTTCTCCCCCTTACCTTAGGTTTGAGCTTTGATCCTTCAACAATGGTGGAAGTCTTCCTTCTCTCTTGCGCTAGCCTCTTTCTCTGTTTCTACGTTCTTCACAATTTTGCCAAAAACTCCATATTCCTTCTATTTTCTTTATTTTATTAATCTCATACTAATCCTTAATATTGCTAATGGGCTTACTACACACCCTCCCAATTACTAATCACATACTTGGCCCAATTAACTAATTATCCATATTATTATATTATAGCTAATTACTAAACTAATAATAATATCGCATCATGCCAAATAATACACAAACACACCACAAAATAATTAAGAATAAAAATATAACTAGTATTATTTCTAATATCTATTATCCGGTTAACTGACTAATTAATCCAACTTAGCCTCAAAACTCCAAACGACGAATCAATCCAATACGCCTCTTAGAATAATACTGATGAATCCCAACTTCGACCATTCCAATAAAATAATTCCTTAACTAATTTAATTAAATAACTAATTAAATTCGGGGCGTTACACATTCTCCCCACAAGAGTGAACTTGCAAAAGAAGGGCATTAAACTTGATGCATGCTGCCCCTTTTGTCATTCTTTTCCCGTGTCAGCTCACCACCTTTTCCTCAATTGTGAGTTTTCACGACTCGTCTTCTTATCTTCCACTCCATGCTACAGAGTCCCCACTAAAATAGATATATGCAACTGGCTAGCTGAAGTCTTGCCTATTGGAAATAACTTCCTTATCCAAACGATATGTTGCTAGATCTATAAGATTTTGAGAGCTCAAAATGAGCTCCTATTCAAGCGGAAACCCGTAGACCCTCATTTCGTGGCAGTTTCAACTTATGATAGTGTGTGTTATTTCAATACCTGTAATCCAGAGCTAAAAACAAAGAAGACAAAGACTGTGAAACTTATTCCAGATTCTCTGCAAAATGAATGCTTGTTTTTGCAGGTTGACACGGGTGTTTTTCAGCAACGAAGTCGTGGCTTTTGGATGTGTCTTGAAGAAGCTGATAAGTGCCAAATTGTAGTTATTTTGTGTATAGTTTTGCGGCACTTAGTTTCTCTTTTTCCTCAATTTAGACTAGTTTTAGTGTATATTACATACAATATGTAGCTTTTGCGTTTAATCAAGTTTTTGATTCATTTATGTACCGACTAATAGTTTTTCATTCATTTTGTAGGTATTTGAGCATGTATGGAGCATTGAGTAATAAAGCTTCAAGGATGCAATTTTGGATCAATCAAAAGAGAAGCAATTGAAGAAATAAAAAGTGCAAACTGGTGTGATTCGCCCGGCGGAGCAATTAGCTCGTCGGGTGAGTGAGGAAAAAAATTGCAAAGTTTCTGCCTTGAGCCGCCTCTTGTTCGCCGGGCGGAAGAAGAAGGAGTCGCCGGGCGGAACAATTCATTTGTCGGGCGAAAGTAGATATTTCTGTCACTTGATGACGTGGCGCAGGCTGTGTGGCCAGAAATAAGCTGTTCGCCGGGCGGAGCAATTGGCTCGTCAGGCGAACGCGTCGGGACAGATTTGTGTATATAGTTTCTTTTCATTTCATTTTTAGGGTTATGGTTTTGGGAGGCCAATTTTAGGGTTCTCTCAACTCCATTACCTCATTTCTTGTTAGATTAGGAGTAGATATCAACATTGGATCTTGCAATTGGTGGATTGGGAGTGTATTCTTCATCAATTGGTGTTGACAAACCAAGACAAGTTTGCTTTCTCTTTCTCTCTTCTCTTTGTAATTTCCATTGTTGGGTTGTTTATATGTATCTCCTTTGAACTCATGTATATTTGTTGATCATTATGTTGTATAAAGCTTGCTTTCATATTGTCGCACGCTCGCGAAAAATGAACAGAGTCGCCACCAATATATTTATCCCATAAGGGAAAGGAATATCAGGAAACCTAACAAAGGAAGGAACAAGGTCTTGCGACCAGAGAATCAAGGTACGGGAGTCGGTTCTGCATTAAGAAGGTATGGGAAATGTCAAAGTTAAAGTGGAGAATGGGAAGACTGTTTTGATCAAGGATGTTTGGTATGTTTCTGGAATTAAGAGAAATCTAATAAGTGTGGGTCAGCTCATTGAGAAAGGTTTCTTAGTTGTCATGAAGGACAGTCTCTTGAAGTTATATGATTCCAATCAAAAGCTGATTATGGAATATAAACAGGGAAGCAATAGAATATTCAAGGTGAATATGGAGACAGGTGAAACATAATGTCTTAGTATAAAAGACATTGAAGGTGATAGTAAGCTATGGCACAAGAGGTTGGGGCATCTGAGCTACATAGGCCTAGGGCATATGAGTTATAAGAAGCTCGTACGTGGCATTTTGAAGATTGTGAAGCCTGAGAAGTCATGAGAGGTATGCATGAAAGGCAAACAACCCAGATTTCCATTTGTGTCAGAAGTAGCCCCAAGAGCAAAACAAGCTTTAGGAGTAGTTCATTATCACGTGTGTACACCATTTCTAAAACATTCACTTGGAGGAAACAAATATTTTGTGTCTTTTGTGGATGAGTTCACAAGGATGACGTGAGTAACACTCATTAAGTTTAAACATGAGGTGTTTACTATTTTCCAGAAGTTCAAGGTGAAGGCTAAGAAATAGAGTGGTCAGAAGCTGAAAATTCTTAGAACGGATGGTGGAGGTGAGTATAACTCTAAAAAATTCTAGAAGTTCTGTGATGAGAATAGAATTGAGCATGAGGTTACTTCTCCCTATACTCCTCAACACAATGGTCTTGCTAAAAGAAGAAATTATACTTTGCTTGCTATGACAAGAAGCATGCTGAAGGAGAAGATGCTTCCTAACATCTTGTGGGGAGAAGTTGTAGCCATTTCAGCGTATGTGCTCAACAGGTGTCCAACGAAGAAACTAAAGGAAATTTTTACTTTAGAGAAGTGGACTAGAGATAAGCAAAGTGTTAGCCATCTGAAGGTGTTTAGTTCTGTATGTTACAAACACGTTCCAGAAGCTAGAAGACAGAAGCTAGATGATAGAAGTAAAGTAATGATTCTGATGGGGTACCACAGTACAGGTGCTTAGAAACTTTATTGTCCAGTAACTAATAAAGTTGAAGTCAGCAGAGACGTCATTGTAAAAGAGTCAAAAGTATGGGATTGGAGCAAGTTTCAATCAATTTCTGAAGATAAGTCAGAACTTGAAAGTTTTGAAGAAGAGTCAGAGTCAGAAGATGATTCTGAAGACTCTGAAGATAAGTCAGATAGTGAATCTGATTCTGATATAGATTTTGATGATGGTCCAGAATCTGATGGTGATCATGCTTCTAGAAGGGAAAAATCTGAAGACGTAGGTTCTGGAGGACAAGCTTCTGAAGATGATCATGTGTCTGATGTTAATCATGACTCTGATGGTGGACCTTTTGAAGGATGAGCTTCTGAAGCTAGTCCAGCCTATAACGCTGGTCATGATTCTGAAGTTGGAACTTTAAAATAAAGAGCTTCTGAAGGTGATCCAATTTCTTTTGGTGGTCAAGGATCTGATATTGTCTAGAGAACACAAAGAATCAGATGAAAACCAACAAGATTTGCAGATTTTGACATGTTGCAAGACACTAAAGTAGACTCTGAAGGAGAAATTGTTCAGTGTGTCGTGTTAGTAGACTCTGAACCCGTAGGTTTTGAAGAAGCTCTCAATAAGAACGTATGGTTGAATTCCATGAAAAAGAACTTGGGGCTATAGAAAGAAACAAGACTTGGGAGTTGATTAAGCTTCCAAAGGAGTAGAAAGCCATCATCGTCCGATGGGTTTTCAAGATAAAGCTTAAGCTAGATGGATCAATTAGCAAGCACAAGGCAAGGCTAGTGGCTAGAGGTTTTCTTCAGAAACCTGGGCTAGATTAATTTGAAGTGTTTGCGCTAGTAGATAAACATGAAACAATCAGACTAGTGATTGCTTTAGCTGCAAATACGAATTGGCCTTTGATGCATCTGGATGTGAAGTCTGAATTTCTGAACGGTCCATTAAAAGAAGAAGTATATGTGTCACAACCTCTTGGATTTGTGAAAAATAATCAGGAAGGGATGGTGTACAAGTTACATAAAGCTTTCTATGGAGTAAAGCAAGCGTCGAGAGCCTGGAACTTGAAGATTGATTTATTTTTCAAGAAACAAGGGTTTCAGAAATGTGAGATGGAATATGGCGTTTATGTACAACATTCTGGAGGCTATATGATTCAGGTGGGTCTCTATGTTGATGACATATTGCTGACAGGTAATTGTTGTGAAGAGGTAATCAAGTTCAAGAAGATTCTGATGAATGAGTTGGAAATGACTGACATAGGAAAGTTGATATACTTTCTAGGGTTGGAGGTATTGTACTCTGAGAAGGGTATAATTTTGCATCAGATAAAGTATGAACTTGAGCTTCTGAAGAGATTTAAGTTGTAGAAGCATAAGGCTGCTATCACTCATTCAGAAACCAATCATAAATTGGATCCTGACTCTGATGGTGAGGATGTGGATGCTACAACTTTCAAACAGTTGGTTGGTTCTCTAAGGTATTTGTGTAATACCAGGCCTGATATTTTCTATGCAGTTGGAATGGTTAGTAAGTTCATGAGTAAACCTAAGTGGTCCCATTACTAAGATGTTGTTAAGGTTCTGAGGTATATAAAGGTAACTCTGAAGTTTGGAGTACTATTCCCTTTTGGAAGAAAGACAGATTCAGAGTTGATGAGTTACTCCAACTCTGATTGGATTAGAGATAGAGTTGATAGAAGAAGTACTTCTGGATACTTGTTTAAGTTTCTTGGAGGTCATATTTCTTGGTGTTCCAAGAAGAAGTCTGTTGTTGCACTATCAACGTGTGAAGCTGAGTACGTTGTAGGTGTTGTAGCTTCGTGTCAAGCTGTTTGACTTCTGAATCTATTGTGGGATCTTAAGATCGAAGTAAGCCTCTAAAGCTGATGATTGATAACAAGTCTGCAATCAATCTTGCCAAGAACCCAAGACTATATGGGAGAAGCAAGCATATAGAGACAAAGTATCATTTTCTGAGAAGTCAAGTCCAAAAAGGAGTACTAGAAGTTGTGCACTATAGCACCCATAAGCAGCTGGCAGATGTTCTGACGAAGGCAATCAAAACGGGTCAATTTCTTCGTTTAAGGGATGGAATTGGTGTTGTTAGTTTTGATATAAGAAATTCTAAATTAAGGGATGGTATTGAAGGGTAATTTAATATTTTAGTATGTTGCATATATGGCCTTAATTTTTTGTGTATAAATAGAGTAGTAGTTATTATTTAATATATACAATCTTTTACGGTCGTCATTGGAGAGCATTTATTCTCTCATTTTTTTTGTTCTTCGTAGAACCTTGTGCACTAACACAAACAATACATGGTCTGAAAATATCATTGAAGGTCTACTTTTCATTTGAAACTTTGAAATAGAGTATCACTTCGAGGACTCCTCATCAGCTAGAGTGACATTGACATAGAATTCACGATAATCAATTGTTTGAATGAAGTTGTCATATTTGTTTTCTTTATAAAATGAAACTCTCCTTGGAAATAATTATATGATTTGAATGGTGGGAAACATTGAGTCGTAAATATCACAATGTAAACATTTGAAACTTAATACCATCATGTACATGTATATTAGGAAATTGAATCACACCTTTTAAAAGTAACATGGTTGCATAATTCTCATAAACAATTGGGTTGCATGGATATTAAACAGAATTTTTACATTTAGCATGGAATCCATAATCACAAATAATGAATTTAGACAAAAACATAAATAGTGGAATTCATGCCCAGATGATTCATTCCTTCATTGTGTATAAGATTACACTTATCTATAACATGCACCACTATTACATAAGCTTCACTTAGCGGATCAAGCAGGAAATCAAGCCAACAACTATATGAAACAACTTTCATTTTATGGTTTGGTCATTTGTGGCATCCATTTGAAAACAAGTTCGTGAATTTTTAGTCTTCATGGATGTTTTAATAATAGGAAATTTCTTCACCCACCTCCTAACCTTCTTGTTCACCCCTGGTGAATTTACAACACTACCCCTTATTTCGGAAGTTCATTTCTGAAAAGGTATTTTTTTTTGAAAAAAATGTGTTTTCGGAAATGTATCTCCGAAAAAGTGTTTTTTTTAATATAAAATATTGATTTCGGAGATGCATCTCCGAAATAAAGTTATTTTTAAGAAAATGTGGTGTTTTCGGAAGTTCATCTCCGAATTCACCCCCCTTGGAGGAATTCGGAAATGCACTTCCGAAAAAAGGTCTGGACAGAAGAAAAATAACACACAAGAACGATTTGCTTTATTTAATCGGATGAAGACGATGGAGGAGACGCTGCAACAGGTTAGAAAGTCCTGATCCTCTAGAAATCCATACCACATTGTAACTTACCAACATAATAAACAACAACAAAAAACTTATGATCAAACTATACTTACATCATAGTGGTGTAGATCCTTATCAGCCACTCGCAACTGAAAATGATTAGCACGAACTTGAATTTTCCTTCCCAATTTTCCTTCTGAGACGACGGAGCCGACTCTAGAGTAGCCTTTTGTTTAACTTCGGCAGTCAAGCTCTCGATGAAGATCAGAGCCGAACTCAAGGAAGCAACCGGCGCTGCGACAGATGGAACAAACGGCGCTGAAACAGATGGACGAACAACCGGAGCTGCAACAACAGACGGAGGAGAGGTAACCGGGGCCGGAGCATATGACGGAGGAGGTGGATGTCCGGAGGAAGAAGGATTGGAGGTACGTCCACCGCGAGAGCCACGGCCACCACCACCACGGCCTGATCCTGCAGCATTGATGGATGATTGTTGAGAATGTGCAGGAGATGGTTGACTCCGGCGATTTTCGGGATGATTTCCTCCACCGCGGCGAGACATTGTGATGAAAGCAGTAACAAGAGATAGAAAACGTTAAAGCAAAAAAGAACACTTAGGATCGAAAATGATTTGGGATATTTTGAAAGAAAAATGGGTGAGAAGCTTTTAAATAGGGAAGTGTTTTAGAAGTTAACCGTCTGAGAGTGGTGGGGAGAAGGAAAAGGAAACTTCGAAATTTCAAAAGGTTTTTTATTCTTTTAAATAGGGCGTGGTTGTGGAGCTTCCCAATTTTTGTTACGTAGGCTTTTAAGTAGGAAAGTGTTACCACATTTCTTAGAAGGTAACCGTCTTAGAAGGCTTACGTAGGCACATGTGTCCACATTTCTTACCTGATTGTAAAAAATAAATGAATTTTGATGCATTTCGGAAATGCATTTCCGAAATATAAAAAAAATTAAAAAAAAAACTTCGGAGATGAATCTCCGAAGCAGGGGTAAGTTGGGAATTTCGCTGGGGGTGACCCCCATAGGGAGGTGGGTAAAGAAAAAATCTAATAATATTAGAATAACATCTTCATTTTGGACTCTGACTTTCATCTAACTATTGCCAATGCTAATTGCCATATGTACATCTTCATGGAAAGGTCTTTCCAAGATTAGAATGTTGTCATCCTCTTATATATCCAATACAACAAAGTCCGTGGAAAATATGATATTTTTTAACTTTGACTAATATATCTTCAAATATCCCCCACTAGAAATTCAATGGGTTTACCGGCAATCTAGAGCATATTCTTGTGTGTTTTTGTTCCACATTACGAATTATTTGTATTATCAAAGGTCGAATGAGATTGATACTCGTAGATACATTTATGATTGATCTTTTATATTCAAGATTTCAATGGTAAGAGATAAATGTGGATCTATGTGTTTGTCGGTATGGTCATCGTGGTCCAAGATGATGAAGCTTGTGAATAGTAAAGCTATAAATTAACTAGTAGTTGTTTAGTTTTGATGATGGCAACACTTAATATCAAACGATATCCGATGAAGTAAAGTATTTGTCAAAGATAGCTCAAGCAGTAAAAGATACACAACAAGGTTGATCAATCTACCCTCTCAAATTAAGTTATACTTTTGAAGATAATCTTGAAGACCGAGTTAAAAATGTAGTCCAACAAAATTGAAGTGAAGAATTCTATTTCTAGAGTTGTTGAAGGTTTAAACCTCTCAAATGATGGAAATAAACATGAAGCGTCTCAAGACACATCAAAAAAACTTAAGGTTCTTATGTGTTACTAAACTCAAAGATAATGTGGTCAAGGCTTGAAGCTTCAGAGTTATGAAAAAAAGGAAATGTGAAAGTTCATTTGATTGAGTTTGTTTGAATGGCTAGTGTCGTGTAAAACATACTAGGGTATTTTTGGGTTTACTGTGGCTAAATCAGACACATTAAAAACTGTTGAGAAGTCTCTTATATTTTATTTAAACCACCAAAAAATATTTTGAGACCTAGCCAATTTATTAGGAGAGTGTTTGGTCGATTAAAAGACATTTTCTAACTGAATAATCAATTAGACTATTTTCCTTATCGATTAGATCATGCTTGGTTGAATCTAAAATCAATTGGGACAGTCTCTTAATGATTGGAGACGGCTATATAGAAACCATTCATTTGTGTCTGTAACAATCAATTATTTATGGTGTCTAGTCGATTGGTCTAATCGATTAAAGCATTGATTTGGCCTAAGGACTCTTTCCAAATTTATACCACGCCTTAACCTATAAATAGAGAGATTCTTTAACACTTTTCACATTCAGAAAATGACCTTAATTACCTTACATTTTATTTCTCTCATCATCTCTCTAAAACCATTATTTTCTCACATATTTTTATCCATAGTGTTTCGAGAATAGTCTTAAGTCTCAGCGAGGATAATTGTTCTATGTGAGGGCAAAAGTGTAAATTTAACAAGAGTAGTTTTTTCACTTGAGTTAATAATTCTTCCTTAAGAAATCTCTATTTTGGTTACGAGTCAAACTAGTTAAAAACTCTTATATTTTTGGGAGATTGCCTTAGGAAGTTTCTGTTTGGTTCGTGAGTTTCGTGTTGAAGAAAAAGTTTTTTTTTGGTTCGTGAAAATCTCCACAATGGTTCTTGAGCTCAACTTGATTAAAAGCTCTATTGTTTCAAGATCAGCTCGATTGAAATTTCTCTTAGTTCTTGAATTCAACCTGGTGTAAAAGCTTAGTAGGTTCAAGATTAACTCGGTAAAAATCTCATTTTAGTTTGTGGTCCACTTGTGAAAAACCAAGGTTCTGTTGGGAGGGTAGACAAATCTGAACTCGTCTTGGTTCCAGGCCAGCATGTGGAAAATCTCGATTTAGTTTAGATACTAACCGCTCTTACCCTATGATATGAGATAACCTTTATACCCTCGCCTTATCAAAAGGCGTCAACTTAATTTATCAATCGAATTTCACCTTAACATTAGACATTAACATATTTTATTAATTCATAATTTTATTTTCTGCCTTATCAAAAGGCATCGACATAAATTAATCAGATCAACCCACTCCTTATAAAAAGCTTCAACAATATATATATATATATATATATATATATATATATATATATATATATATATATATATATATATATATATATATATATATATATATATATAGATGTCAAAATTAATTTTTTAATTTATAATTTTTTTAATTTAAATGAATATTTTAAGTATTTTGTAAAAAGTGTGTTTAAAAAAAAAAGGAGCCCATCATTTAAGTGAGTCAAAAGTCTATTTAATCCTTATGATTATCTCTACTCTTACATGTGCACTTCCTTTTTAATCTGTAATTGCATTTGAACTCTCATTCAAGTTGTAAGGCGTAATCTTGTGTCATCATTATCACTTAAACAGTGAGAAGATTTAGACTAGATAGAAGTATAGAGGGGAAGTAATAATGAGGTTGAAAATGTGATTATATTTTCAACATACTTTAAATTTAAGTTAAGATAGATTCAAATATACATCAAGTGGATAACTAATAAACTAAATAATATTAAATGTTAAAATTTCAACAATAACGGTTATTCTTAAAAATAAACATTTATTATCATTTTTATTCTCATGACTTATTTGTGGTACAAAAAATATTGATTTGATACCAAAAAATAATTCTTGAAACAATATTAATTAAATTATAACTTTAAAACCATAATTTATTTCTTTTAAATTGCATAGTTGATTGTGTTAAAATATTGACTTTTTTTTAGTTTTTTTAGTTTTTTTAGTTTCAAAATATAAATTTAATATGTTTAGATTTTTTATTTTCAAAATAAAAAATTAATCCTTTTTAAAAATTAATTTTTTGCTCTTAATTTTTATTTTCATAATCATAAATTAATATAAAACGTCAACAAAAATAATTCTAAAATATTATCTAAATATTATATTTATTTCTTTAATCAAGATTACATTAATAAAATTAATTCAAAATAAAGATAGTAAAAAAATTATTCTAATAATTCATTAATTAAAATTTTAAATTTTTAAAAACAAATAGATATAAGCATGCATATTAAAACTTGTGTTCTTACAATTGAATATTCTTATATAAATATCAAATAAAATATAAAATTTTTATTTTAAAACAATAATCTAAAAATACAATTAAATTTTATATTTTAAATATTAATGGTGGTCCACCTAGAATTGACCTTAAATTAAACAAAGGGTTTATTTATAAAAAGAAGAAAAAAAAAAAAGAGTAAAGATGAAAAGAAAAGGGAATGGGTTACATCCCAAAAATGAAAAACCTCAATGATTTTACTGTGAAAGCTGTCCCTCCAGTCCTTTCCTTTACTGCCAATTTGACAAATTAAGATGGGTTACAGTCAATAGCCTCAGAATTGCAGGCCATACTAATTTCATGTTAACACCGAGTCAACTCAGTAATAATACTAACGAGTTGAAAAAACTTTCTTTATTAGGATAAATAATTTTACTGACTCGGGGCATTGTGTTTTTGCTAATGTGAGCTTTAGTCAAAATCGTATTCTTTTTATTGAATTTAAAAAAGTGTTACTGTTGTGAGCATAGTGTTGTAACTTGTGATAAGTAATAATGGTGGAAAGTAATAATAGCATATAGTGGCGTCATGCTTCATTTCAATTTCATGAAGATGAAATTACTAGTTTTATAGACTTATAGGTGTGAAATTAATTGACTTATTAGGATGATTTCGTTTAGAATTTATTTTATCTTTGAAATGTTTATTTTTTATGAAATAACTAATTAAATTTTTACATTTATTTTCTAAATTAATTCACTTTTAAATAAAAAAAATTGGAAGGAAATGATGACTACAGGCGAATTGGCGTTGCCATTTAAAATTTGAGTGGTGTTAGTCAATTGAATTAGCGACTGTATGTAGTATAATTAATACAATTTACGACTGCATGTGTACATTAGATGATAGTGTCAATTCAATTGACTACGGTGTGTAATTGAATTCTTTTTATAAAAAATATAAATTATATAAAAAAACAAAATAATAAATATTAATATTTAATTTAAATTACTTTTACATATAAAAACAAAATAAACACTAATAAGGACAACCCAGTTGGTTATACCGATCATTGGTTCCACACCTCTTAGCTACCCTAATTTGATGAACTCGATGTTGATTCACCCAAGTGTTTGAGGATTTGAGGTCCCAACAACATCATCATCACCAGATTTCCTAAGAAGTCTTTGCATTTCTACAAAGTCTTGTATGCATAGGCGCACTATCGTACCTGAGTTTGTGACTAATGCTAGAGTAGTTGGGTTGTGTTGATGGGATTATTGGTGTGCGGCCTGGACGATTGAAGAACGACATTGGTGTGAATAATTCATTGGAGAAAGAAAGAAATGGTTGTTGTGGTGTTTGGAAACCTCATGTTTGTTGCATGTCTTGATGTTGTGATGTTTGGGCGTATTGGTTATGGTAGGAGGAAGTGTTGGTGTTATATTTTGCTTGCATGTTTTGGCTATGGTAGGAGGATGTGTTAGGGGCAGATCGATATTGGGTGTTTTGATAATAAGTATCTTGTTTGTGGTAGTATTAAGTATGCTCTTGATTTTGTGGTTGGATATTTGGCATATATTAGTTGTGGTTTGAGTGTTTGTGGGTCGGTAATTTTGTTGGATAGTGGGCTGTGAGTAAGTGGTCTAGTAATTTTGTGGAGGATTAGACGTTGAAGCTTCTTGTGTGTAAGCAATTTAGTGTGGGTCATATAAATACATATCTTTAGAGATAAACCCAGCTGCAACCGATCTGTACAAAGCCATATAATTATTAATTGGTTTAGTTTCGGTTGGCATCACAGTTTCATTAATTTATTTCTTTCCATAAAACTTAAACACTTGACAAACATATGACATGAAGGTCTTTGTGAATCTCTCTTTTATTACAGATAAGACCGCATAAAATAAGTAACATGACACTTTCAATCAGTCAAAATACGTTACAAGTATTCAACTATGATACTTCAAGATTTCATTTGTAGAAAATATGTTTAAGAAAATCTTGAAATAAGAACACTTAAATAGTTATAAACAAACGATAAACATATTTGACATGATATTTGTCATCATTGTTAATCATTTATATCTATCTATCAGAGTTGTTTTTCTATAATGTGATACAACAATTTTAATGTAAGACATCTTCTTAAGACAACATGCACATTTTCACTTATGACACTCGTTATTCACCTCTCTACACAATTTAGCCATTAACATCTCTTTAACTAGAATGTTTGTTCAACTTGATGAAGTTCTCACTCAACATTCTTCTCTCGAACAAGAATCATGTCAAAAAAACGTACTTTCACCATTACAAACATCATAAAAAAGAAAACCACCAAATATTTTTCACTACTCAAGCCAAATATTTCCTAATTAAAGGTCTTTCCACCAACTCGACTTCATTCTCTATCCATCTAACTCATTGTCTCCCCAACTCCAATATTCCTAAAACGACACTCAAAACTACACTCTCTCTTAATCAAACCTAAATTTAAGATATTATTTATTTAATTGTAAACTTGAAATTGAGTTTATTTCCTTGTACTTGCTAAAAAAAAGTATAACGAGAGGTAACTAATTATTGAGTAAGATTGTCTAACGTCTTTTGGGTTTTTTAGAGTGGTGAAAACTCACACACGTAGGTTAGCGAGCAACTCAATACCTTATTTTTGCATGAGACAATATATATTCCCCTTCCTATTTTGAAAATGAGGCATATATAAAAGGCACCTTGGACTTGGAATAGAGACCGGGTACCCTAACTCCTTTATCAAAGATGTAGGGTGAACGGGACACGTTTTCCCTTAAATTAAGAGGGAGACAATTTATCCATTGTTTCTCCCTAATCAGACATTGCTTGGATACATCATCATCCACGTTTATTGAGAAAATGGATAATGAGAATCAGTTCGAGTGGCCCAAGTCTAATAGGACGACCTATCACCACATGTTGGGTGGCCCTTTACCTCGTGCCAGACGTCCTATCACCACGCGCTGAACGTCTGACCAATTTGAGGAAATGAGCTTGCATTATATACTTGTAAACCTTTCTCATTAGGATCTATTGAAATCATCCCCATATAATCTCCTTTCATAATTTTTCCTTACATCTCTTTATAATATCTTTGTCTTTATTTGTAAAATTAATTTAAATTTATTATTCAAATCAGTTTAAATAATTTTAACAAAAAATAATTAAACTTACATTTAAATCATTTAAAATAAAAATAAGTTTATTTAAAGTTAATTTTTATCAAAACTAAATACACACTCAACATAACACCAACAAAAGCATAGGAATGGGCCAAACAAGGCATATTTATTACTCACATCTAACCTCAAGTAGGGTCAATAACTTAACCATAGATTATAACCCGAGTTAAAAAAACAAGTGGTTAAGAACCCACAACCACACATAAACCTTATTTTCATTTTCCATTTTGCATCATCATTCCAACCAAAACACCTTTCTCTTCTTCATCTTCCCCCTTTTCCTTCTAACCTTTGTTCTTTTTAATTTTCACTTTTTCTCAAACCCCAAATCCAAATCCAAAACCCTTAATTTCTCAATGATAAAACAGTGTCACCACTCATCAAATTCTCAAACTTCAATTCATGGAGCATAACTTATAACTATATATATTATAGGTCATCTCTCTCTCTCTAATCTCTAATCTACAAAGAAACCCTAAAACCTATAGCATAAAAAGCTAACCTTGTCCCCTTTTTTATATCATATTTTTCTCCTTAAATTATTATTAATATCACAAAAATCTTTTGATTCAACCATAGATGTTAGAGCCATGGACATAACTCCAACCCCAACACCAACATCATCAACAACACCAACACCACTACCAACCATTTTAACAACATCCACAACAACCTTAACAAAATCACCAGAACATGAAACTGAAACACCCACCAAAATCACCACTCCCACTACCACAACAACAAAACTATCTTCTTTCTCCAACGGTGTCCTCAAACGCCTCCACAACCACCACCACCACAACCACCTTAACAACCACCATCTCAACCACCACCACCACCTCAACAACAACAACAACCTTGTAACAATCACTTACAAAGAATGTCTCAAGAACCACGCAGCAAACCTAGGTGGTCACGCCCTCGACGGCTGCGGCGAATTCATGACATCCCCCACCGCAACATCCGCCGACCCAACATCCTTAAAATGCGCTGCCTGTGGCTGTCACCGTAACTTCCACCGCCGTGAACCCGAAGAGCCACCACTCTCCACCACAACCCATGTCATCGAATATCAACCTCACCACCGTCATCAACCTCTCCCACCTCCGCCGTTCTCCACCCGCAGCCCAAACTCCTCCTCCCCACCTCCGATCTCCTCCACCTACTACCCCTCCGCCCCTCACATGCTCCTCGCCCTCTCCACCGCCCTACCGGAAAACGTCTCCGCTCCTAACTCCGCCATGATCTCTCCCGGCTCCCACACCAGAAAACGCTTCCGGACAAAATTCACTCAAGATCAGAAAGAAAAGATGCTGAAATTCGCCGAGAAAGTTGGGTGGAAGATGCAGAAAAAAGATGAAGATTACGTCCATGAATTCTGCAACGAAATCTGCGTCGATCGAAGTGTTCTCAAAGTCTGGATGCATAACAACAAGAACACTTTCGCCAAACGCGACAACAACAACCTCAACGACAACAACCTTAACAACCTCAACAACCTTAACAATATCAACAACGAGAATATTAATGTTGGTGTCAAGAGTTTCATGCCACTTGAGAATGAAGAACAAAACATCAATAACAACAACAAAGGTGAAACCAAACTTGAGATCCATACTCATAATCATAATCATAATCTTCACTACCAGAATGATGTTGGAGTAACTGTTATGCATGCTAATGGTTCATCTTCTTCTTGATCTTTAATGGAACTTTAATTATCTTCAATGGAAGAAAATTAAATAATTTGTTAGATAGTAGATTTTTAAGTGCTATGTATTATTATTACTTGGTTAATTTTTAATTAATTAGCTTTTTTATTTTAATTTTTAATTTTAGTTTTATGTAATGAGATTATGGATGATGAATTAATGAGGAATGATGATGATTACCAGTACCACCTTTGTTGAATTTAAGAGAAATTATTATTTTAATTTATGTGATTAAGTAATTTTAATTAATTATTAGAATGTTACTATAGTATTAGTATTGTTGGTTCTTGGAATTTGGTTACTTACAGTGATGAAATGTTTGGTATGATTTAATTAAATTTCTCTGTTCATTGTTCAGATTATATTTGTTTGATAGTGAAATTTGTACAGTGAAGTTGTCAGTGTCATTATTTGGTTGTGTTTTTTTTTTCTTCAGAGTTTTTTTTTTCTGGAAATTTATTTTTTCTCTCCCGTAAGAAATGGAAAAGATTATTATTATTATTATTATTTATTATTAATTTTTTTTTATATTATTTATATATAAATTGTAGTATTATTGTATTCGTGTCTGAGAGAAAGAGGCAGAAAGTGTTGGTGTTTGATCAGAAGTTTTTGTTTTGTTTTATGGAAGGTGGTGAAATTTGTGGTGGTGCTATTCTATTCATTTCATTCCTTTAGTACTGTGTTGCTCTGTGTTTTCATGAATGAAATATAATAAAATAAATAAATAAATAAATATATAGTTAAAGAAATTGTATTTTATTGATGTAGTATAATGCAATAAAATATTGGCTTTATGAATCCAAAAGAAGCTTTGATTATGCTTTTAATTATTGTCTCTAATCATGTGCTTTATTACGACGTAATCTGATCTTAAGACGAGCTTTTTAAGACTAATTTAATATTTTAAGTAACTTTTTTGGACTCAACAATCTAAGTAGCTTTAGTATTATATTCCCACGAGAATAATATGTGGACACTTTCCTTATCATGGAATGAAAGTAGATCTCCTCTTACTAAAGTAATACTATATAAGTTTTTAATATATACATGAGAGTTCATCTCTAAAGCTTATCTTCTCTTTTTGGATTTGATGTGTGGATATTAACGGTGGGCGGCCCATGGTCCGATCGATAGGCTCTGATACCATATTAGAGTTTTTGACCTAACTCATTCTTACAAAACCGGTTGGTAAGGTGAAGAGTGTCCCTCTATATATACTCTTTCAATGCTCTATCTCCAACTAATATGGGATTTTAAGATCTTCCTAATATCCAAAAGCTTTTTCTGCTGGTTTCATTGTTCTTACTCCTATACTCACAATTCCCAGTCTATTAATGAATTTCGGGTCATCACTGTCATCACAAGCGTCTATAAGATTATATCCAAACTTCTTGCGGAATAAGGAAGATTAATTCACCTTTAAAGTTGATTTCGAGAAGGCATTTCGATCTGTTAGGAAATATTTGTTGTACATCCTCAGAGAATGAAATTTGGTGAGATTTGGATAATTTGTGTATGCATTAGTTTTTTTTTTCTCAATTCCTATCAATAGGAGTCCAACTTCTAAATTTCAAGTTGAGCATGGTCTTCGACAAGGTGTTACTTTCTCCATTTTTCTTTATTTTAGTGGTAGAAGATTTGACGAGTTTATTAAAAAATGCAAGGTTGTCAATAGGATACAAATTGTTTAAGATGAAAAATAATTTGGAGTTTGAAATTTTACAATTCGGCAAAGTGACTCACTTTCTTCTTTTCTCTTTATTTTGGTGGTAGAAGGTTTGACGAGTTTATTAAAAAATGCAAGGTTGTCAATGGGATACAAACTTTTTAAGATGAAAAATAATTTGGAGTACGTTTTACAATTCGCGGATGATACTATTATTTTGCGCCAATCTTCTTGAAATAACACTTGGGCAATTAAATTGGTGTTACGCAGTTTCGAGTTGGCATTGGGGCTTCAAGTCAATTTCTATAAGAGCAAAATTTTGGGTTACAACTGTAATCCTGAATTTTTGGTGGTTTCCTTTGATTTCCTTGCCTGCTCAATTAGCCAAAGTCCTTTTACTTTCCTTGGTCTGCCCATAGGAATCAATCCCCGCAAGTGTAGTTTCTAGGAGCCGATTATTTTGAAGTTCTAGAGTAAACTTGCAACTTGAAAAGAAAGTAGAGTCACACTTCTAAATTCTATTTAAAATTCCATTTTTCTCTTCTACTTATCATTTTACAAAGCACCCAAAATCATAATACAAGACATCATCGAAATTCAACGAGGTTTTCTTTGGGGTGGGAAAGAAAACAGAAAGAGAGTGAATTGGGTCGCGTGGAATATCATTTGTAAGCCGAAGCAAGAGGGCGGTTTTAGATTAAAAAATTATGAAAAATATCTACAAGCCTCCTTTAAGTAAGTGGACTTGGAAAACTGTATTGAATGCTTCTGAATCTTTATGGCACTCCCTCCTTTATATTCAAATACGAGGACATCAAAGGATTGATCTTAGACTCGTCGTCTTGGTCAGTGAACATACATAAATGGTCTATTTGGTGGAGAGACATCTGAATTTAGGTGGGATTGCGCGAGAGTGATTCCTATTGATTCGGCAATAGCGTGTCTTGTAAAGTAGGAGACAGTTCAAACATCAACTTTTGAAGGAATAAATGGTTAGGCGAAGAACCTTTGTTGTATAGAATTGATTGATGTTTTCCATTTATGAGACCGAAGACTAGAAGTTTTATTGTACGACGTGCAACCCTTAAAACCACTTGAAAAAAATACGTTTTAACAATCAACATGCTTTCATATCATTTATTTTTGATAATTTTGGTTTCTCAACACTAAAGACAATTAATATTTTATGTGAAGGTCAAAGATTTATACAAAAAGATGTCACGAATGTGAATTTTAAGACGATAAATTTTGTCGTCATAAAAGAAATAGCAACATTGTTTATTATCTGATTGTCTATAATCTTATATATTATCTTAAATGAATTGTTAAATTATATTATGTGACATCACCATTGAAAATAAGCTTTTAATTTGGTTTAGACACTATTTTTAAATTAATTTTTTTAATAATTTCAATAATTTAACCATGATTATTTTTGTGTAAAATTTTAAGTTCAAATTGAATAATCACATTTTTTTTTCTTTATAAACCAACTCAAAAGTCTATAAACATCTAATTATACACACGAATTCAAACTGCAAACTCTTTAAAAGATGAAACCCTTACTATTAAACTCTGGAATAAAAATCTATCCTAGTTTCAAAATACTAAAATTTATTTACTATATTTTTATATTTTCCAAAAAACTAAAAGACGATGAAGAGATATGATTAGGGATGCTCATGGACGGTTTTTATCCATAACCGATCCATATCCATATATTATCCATTTGGTATAACCGGATTTTAAAACCAATTTTCATAACCGGATTTATATTTTCAAAACCGGTTATAAACCGGTTATATCCATGACCAAATTTTATAACCGGTTTTAAATTTAAAAATTTCATTTTTCAAATTTAATTTTAAATTAAGTTATTAAAATATTATTTTTTTTGGAAAATCGACTTTTCATATTTTTTAAAGACCCGATTTTTCAAAAAAACTCGAATTTTTCGTTTTTTCAAAATACTCGATTTTTTGTTTTTACGGAAAAAAACTCGATTTTTTCGTGTTTCCAAAAAAAACTCAATTTTTTCGTGTTTCCGAAAAAACTCGATTTTTTTTATTTTTTTCAGAAAAAACTCGTTCTTTCATATTTCTGAAAAACTCAATTATTCGTGTTTCCGAAAACTCAATTTTTCATTTCTTTTTTCGAAAAAAACTCGATTTATCATTTATTTTAAAAAAACTCAATTTTTTTCGTATTTCCAAAAAACTGAATTTATTCGTATTTTCAAACAACTCGATTTTTTCGTATTTCCGAAAAACTCAATTTTTCAAAAAAACTCGATTTTTTGTATTTCCGAAAAACTCGTTTTTTTGGTATTTTCAGAAAATTCGATTTTTTCGAACTTTCGAAAAACTCGATTTTTCATTTTTATGTTTTTTTTTCTTTCTGCAAAATATTTTAAAAATTTATATTTTTTTGTGATTTAAAAATAATAGACCAATTAAATTTTTATGTTGGATATGGATATCCAAAATATGGATTTGGTTAAAACCATATTAATAATATATCCAAAATATGGATTTGGTTAAAACCATATTGATAATTAACCGGTTTTTAATAACCGGTTATGGATATGGATATGGATAAATCCAATAACCGGTTTATTTGAACATCCCTAGATATGATAGTACAATAACAGAGTAGTGAGTGTCTGGTTTTCCACATCCGCACTTTACGTTATGGGCATCCTTTTGTTTTTATTTTCATTTTCACCATTCTAATTTTAAATTTCAAAACACCAATTTATATATAAGTGGTCCCCACAGTCTTTCTCTCTGAGTTGTTTTGGTTTTTAGTTTTTGATGATGAAGTCAGTAATCTTGTTTTGGTGAGAGTGTGGGACCCATTAAGGTATACTGGTAACCAGCAAGTCATGGGCTGTTCTGGATCAGACCTCTTAATTGCTTATATTTCATTGTTTGCCCTTTAAAACTGGAGAGAGATAGTACTTTTATTACTGTTACATAGCCTGAGGAATTTTTGTCAAGTGAAAAACAATAAAATTTCTACAGGTTAAGTTACTGTTTGATAATAAGTTTCTGATATTTCTTTCAATAGAAATACGTATATTCAACTAGTTCGTTACATTACAATTTTTTTAAATGTTATCATTCCGTTGCATTTGAAGAAAATATTACATGTAAGGCTGTAAAAAAAAAACTAAAAACTAAATTGAATTGAAGTTAAAATAATCGAACGGTTTGATTCTTTAACAAACACTTTAGTTTGAAAAAAATTGTCCTCTAACAATTCAGTACAGTTTAAAATTATAAAACAATATAACAAACCAATAATTTTGTTCGGTTTCAATTCGGTTCAATTCAATTTAAATTATTTTTATTATAATTTCGTAACATTTAGTGTAATATTTCCCACTAATTATGTATCGTAAACAGCCCTGCATACATTTCATAAAATACACTCATTATATTAAATGATTTGACTACACGTAGTATATTTATACTAATATTGGTGAGTATATTGACAAACTTATCATCTTCTATATTTTTAAAATAAAATAAGTGAACAATTTTATTTGAAGAGATTATATATATATATATATATATATATATATATATATATATATATATATATATATATATATATATATATATATATATATATATATATATATATATATATATATATATATATATATATATATATATATATATATATATATATATATATAAAATACAGATTCCTCCACCTCTGCACAGAAAACACAAGACGAATCCGAATTGGTTAAAAGAATACATCTACGAAAGAGCTGGTCTTTTGTTGGTAATATGTTCAAAAAGCATCTCCAAACGAAGCCCTTGATGTTAAACGGCACATCGGAAGACCACAGAAGACGGAACGCTTTAGAACAATCATCGTCGACATTCAAGTCATCGCTTCTGCCCACCAAACATTCGTAGCCAACCTTTGCGCTATAACCTGCTGCACTGTCATGATGCCAAAACAATCTGTCTGATTTGTCCAACCTCGGCGCTATAGTCCCAATGATGTTACTGAACTGCTAATGCGCTGCTAACAAATCTGTTGGCAGCATCTCCACATTAATTCCATAATCACCCCACACCCAAGAGTCATCAATCCACCCTCCTAAATCTTGAACCTTCTTCTCCTTCATCGAGCTAATAGCATAAAGACCTGGAAAAGCTTCCTTAAGAGTGATGTGTCCGAGCCATATGGATTCCCAAAAGAGAATGGTATTGCCACTTCCCAATTGGTAAGACAAATTTCTAGCTAAAACCGAGCCCGAATCACCATTATCCAAATTAACGATATCTTTCCACCAAGCCGAGTAAGCACGTAATTTTATGCCAACAACACCTTCGCCTAAGACATTCAAAATAGAACCATATTTTGCTTCCAACACGTTCAGCCACAAAGCTTTCTCGCCTTTGTAAATCCTCCAGCACCACTTGAGCAGTAACGCCTTGTTGAAATCACCAACCTTCTTTACCCCTAAGCCTCCTTTCTCGAGAGGTTGACAGACCCGATCCCACGAAACCCAATGAACTTTCCTCCTAAGCTCTTTTTCTCCCCACAAAAAACTCGATTGAATTCGATGCATATTTTCGGAGATACATTTCCGAAGTCAAAAAAATTCAAAAATCGTGAATATTTTCGGAAGTTCATTTCCGAAAATATTGCTGCATATACAAATTTCCCTCCTTCACTATTTCATCATTTTTCTCCAAAACTTCCCCAAACCCTCTCCAAAACCCAATCAATCTCCATCCATTTTTCGTCCTAAAATCAAGTTTCAAACCGTTGATCACGTTAAAGGGAGCATAGAGAGCTACAATTTCAGGTAAACATCACTCATTTATTCCCCTATTTCACTACATTGATTGATGAATTTTATGCTGAAACTGATATGGTTCGGAAGTTCATTTCCGAAATATATTACCTAACAAATTACGGAAATGAACTTCCGAAATATGCCCTAGCAGTAAAAAACAAACTGTTTTGGCCAACTTTTGCTAATTTTTTCATTTGTTAGGTATGGTGCATCCGGACAACATTGTGCAAGACGATCCAGTAGTTGTCAGCGTTAATAACGATCCGGTTATCGACGTTAATCCTATGATCAATGCGGTTGATGTTCGGCAAGAATTTACAAATGATCGGAGCTTCGGTAGTCGCAAACAATTGATTGAGTGGGTTCGAAACGAAGCTAGTAAACTTGGATTTGGAATTGTTATTTTAAGGTCGGAAAACGGAAATAGTAGGCGGAAAGCTTTCGTTGTTTTGAATTGCGAACGGGGTGGGAGTTATGTACAATCAAACCGGGTGCTAAAACACGACGACACGGGATCGAGAAAGTGCGGGTGCCCTTTTAAGTTGCGTGCTACTCGGAGGGTTGATGATTTGTGGCGGTTAACCGTAATTTGTGGAATTCATAATCATGCCTTGGATGTCAAGTTACACTGACATCCAATGGCGTGTTGTTTGTCCCGCGAAGAGAGGAATGTGATATCGGACTTAACGATAGTCAAAGTGGCGCCTCGCAACATACTTGCCGATTTGAAGCGTAAGAAACCGGATAGCGTTTCAAATATTAAACAAGTTTACAATGAACGACACAATCTCAAAGTTTTGAATATGGGCCCTCGGTCGGAAATGCAACAACTTTTAAAACTACTAGGCGATAACAATTATGTTTCAAGCTTCCGAACCTCCGAGGACAAAGTTACAGTGCGTGATATTTTTTGGACTCATCCCGAAAGTATCAAATTATTCAACACATTTCCAACCGTTCTAGTCATGGATTCGACGTACAAGACAAACAAATATAGGCTTCCTCTTCTAGAGATAGTTGGTGTGACCTCGACGGACAAGACCTATTCGGTCGGGTTTGCTTTTTTGGAGTGTGAAAAAGAAGACAACTTTACATGGGCCTTGGGAATTTGCAAGTCTTTGTTAGTTAATCAAGAGGTTATGCCAAACGTCATTGTCACCGACCGGGACAATGCTTTGATGAATGCGGTTGATACCGTCTTCCCGACATCGACCGCGTTACTTTGTCGGTATCACATAACTTACAACGTGAGAAGTAAGTTGAAACCCGCGGTTGGGACAAAAGATAGGCCGGATGAAAACGGTAAAGTTATCAAAGCCGGTGTTGTGGTTGAGAGGATAATGGCGGCATGGAGGGAAATTTTGGATGCACACTCCGAAGAGGTGTATACCGAGAAATTGGTACACTTTAGATCTTTGTGTGGTTCCATTAAGACATTTTGTCATTACGTCGAATCCACCATTCTTGACAAAGTTAGAGAAAAAGTCGTGTGCGCTTGGACAAATCGAGTTAGACATCTTGGTTGCACCACGACTAACCGAGTTGAATCCGCACATGCGGTCTTCAAGAGGTGGTTGGGTGATAGCAAGGGAGATTTGTGTCGGGGATGGGACACCGTCAACCAAATGCTCCAAAATCAACACAATGAAATTCAAACATCGTTCGGTCGGAGCAAGACGGTTATGGAACACCGGTATAAGGGCCAAATTCTATTCTCCCAATTGATTTACAACATATCCCGGACGGGTTTGAATTTTTTGTTTCATGAAGCGAAGCGGTCGGAGACCACGGGGCCGGATAGTTCTTTATGTGGGTGTACCATTAGAACTACATAGGCCTTCCATGTGCTTGTATACTTTCAAAAAAGAAGAAGTTGAATTCACCAATACGCATGGATGAGGTAGCCGACCATTGGAAGAAACTTCGTTTTGATGATTTTGACCCACCGAAGGAAAATGATTCCAAAATCACCATCTCCGACGAGTTGGAAGTGATAATGGAGAAGTTTGCTAAAGCGGATGACACCACCAAAATGCACATAAAAGAACAATTGCGAAAAATTGTATTTCCAGAGACCACCGATTTGAAACCGCCATCTCAACCGGTTAAAACGAAAGGTGCACCGAAAAAGTCCAAAGTTACACAAGAAGACACATCAACAAAACGATCTCCATCCTACTTTGAACATATTGATGCATCATTCCCGGATTCACCGACACCGAAGTCCAAGTTTAGTGGTAACAAAGGAGCCCGTATTTCGAAGCCACGTCGCACACCGCCGATCAAAAAATCACCGATTGTCTACATTGATGAGATGCCACTTTTTATGCACAAATATATCGATAACATCGTTGATGTTGGAGGCGACGACAATTGTGGATATCGGGCCGTTGCGGGTTTGCTCGGTAAAGGGGAAAATAATCACACTTTAGTCCGACGGGAACTCATTGCGGAGTTGACTTCGTATCGGGACATCTACGGTCGACTATATGAAAATCAAGAAAAGTTTGCGAAAATTCATGATTCACTTGTTCCATCACTTACCGGTATCGCTCCGGTTTCGAAGTGGATGTCATTCCCCGAGATGGGTCATCTAGTAGCAAGTGCATATGATATGGTGTGTGTCGATTTGACGAGGTTTGGACTAAGTGAGACTTTCTTTCCACTTCATAGTCGACCGCCGTTGGACGCGTCAAGCCGCATCATATGCATCGGGTATCTACGATCGCGGCACTTCGTCCAAGTGTTTTTGAAACCGGGGTGTCCTATACCGGCTACTTCTTGTCAATGGACGGCACATCGTTCAAATGAGGCGGAGACTTGGCCGGATCCGTTCGTTTCGAGAATGGCGGAGTTTGAAGAAATGATGAGCCAAGAGCACGGGCAAAATAGAGAGCAGTCGAAGAACGTACCTATTTTGGACTTAGGATCCACCGATTGGTTCGGTGAATTTTAGTTTGTTCCGGATCGTTTTTTGTTTGTAATGACCATTTTTGTATGTATTGTTGTTTATCATGTAAATCGGACCGATTCACTACATATATAATATAAGTATGTTTTATGTCATCTTTGTCTAATTTATGTTTATTTTGAATTCAATTTGTTCAATTTACACAACACACTAAGCAATCAACAAAATGCAAAATTTTGTTCTGTTTCTACATAATTCGGAAATGAACTTCCGAAATATGCTAGTCTGCCTCCAATTTTCGGAAGTTCATTTCCGAAAAGTCCCCTGAGGCATGATAAGGTTTGTTGGGCCATCATTGCTCCAATAAGTCTATAAATACAACACACTCTTCTTCATCCTCTTCACACCACAAAACACAAATGACACAAACCTACCCCCACCTAGCATTCGTCTACTTCACCATCGGCTACCCGATGTCGTTCCAATTTCGCTTCTCGCGCGACACGCCGTTTGCGGAGTTGATAACGTCGCTCAACACGCTTTTACGCTATCCCGAGAATCGAAAGGTTGTCAAGCTCGAGTACCGCTCGCCATCGCTTAACGACGAGGGAGCCATTGAATTCACACCTTTTGAGATCAAGAACGACGAAGATTTAGCGGTTATGTGGACAACGTTCGACCGATTTTCTTCGAAGGGCCCGATCGAGTTGGACGCAAAACTTCAAAGATCGGCGGACGACGTTATCAAAATGTCGACTCATCCCCACCTACCCGTGTTTAACAATATGTAACTTTAATCTTATGTAATGTGATCGATGTAATCTTCACCCGATTAAATAAAGCGAATCGTTCTTGTTTTTCATCTTTCTTCTGTCCAGACAATATTTCGGAAGTACATTTCCGAATTCCTCCAAGGTGGGTGAATTCGGAGATGAACTTCCGAAAACACCACATTTTCTGAAAAATAACTTTATTTCGGAGATGCATCTCCGGAATCAATATTTTATATTAAAAAAAACACTTTTTTCGGAGATACATTTCCGAAAACACATTTTTTTTCAAAAAAAGTACGTTTTCGGAAATGAACTTCCGAAAATAGGGGTATTGTGGTAAATTCACCGGAGGTGGCCAAGAAGATTAGGAGGTGGGTGAAGAAATTTTCTAAAAAAATATGATTGACATATTTTACATGAGAAATAATTTGAGGGCGTTGTTAATATAATCTTTAAATGTATTGAAATAACAAAACTTATTTTTAATGCTCTTTTGCTATTTAAGAATCATAGTGACCTATCTTATAAATTCAATGATCAAAATTACTGTTTATCCGAAATAATTTCTTTCCAATCTTTAAGTTTCTATCTCATTAGTTTACGAAAAAGTTGAAAAGTCCTAAAAATATTCTATTTATCCATTTTTTTATTGAGTTAAATACATGCTAGTATCGTACTCTAAAACTAAACTCAATAAAATAAATAAATATTAGAGAATATTAAAAAAAGTGTTTGTCCTACTCTTCAAAAAAGTTCGTATCAAATTGCAAATTGGTAAAAAAAATTCAAATATTTCCGCTATTCTCTATCTACCGTATAGTAAGAAATGCGTACATATTAAGCTAAGTTTACTTTGCTAATAAAATAAAATAAAATAAACCAAGTTTACACATCAATAAGAGTTTAAACTTTTTATTTCTAGGACGGTAATCAAAGCCAAACTTATTATTAGTGTGTAAATCTACTAATAAACATTTCAAAATTTAGATCATGTAATTAGTTATTCAAATTTTACTATAATTTAAAATTATTTATTTTATGCGCCTAACAAAATCTTTGACGAGTCTATAAATTCTAACTCAACTAAAAATAAAAAAATGGCTTCATAATGTTAGATATATCTGTTTTATCTGCACTTTAGTGAAGATGGACCAATAGTATAAACATACACCTCTAATGTGTTGTCCTGTCCCGCTCCATTATTTTGTGGCGCATTAACATAATTTTTTTTAATTACCCACATGCCTACTCACCCTATTTTTTACGACGTGGGCCCGCCCAAGTTTTAGATATGCACTTCCAACTATTTTTTTTCACTCCCCTTCTTTTTGCAGATATTTGAGAAACGGATCTAAATAAGACGAATATGTCTGTTTGTCACCTCTAAACTCAACTTATATAAATTGATATTATTTAATTGTACGTTACCACCAAAATTTAAACGTGATATTTTTATTATGATATTTTTAGTGATTATTATTCTTCTTAAAAAAAAGTATGTAAAATGTTGAGTTAGTACAAAACTATGGTACATAAAAGTCTACACAACATAATTATTACAAAAGATTGATCATAATCTTGTTATAATTCTCCCTTGATTTATCAATGATAAGGATGGTTCAAAAATTCCTTTCCTAATACTTTTGTCATTATCCATTCTAAGCATTCTTTAGAACCATTAACATTTCTATGTAAGTCAATAAAACAATTAACATTCCTTTTGAACTAATTTGAAATCCGTCATTTCAAAGCATATTTTTATGTATAATTGTGGACGTTAATATGTCCACTAATGTTCGAAATCCACACATTGAAACATCGTTATCAAAGGATAATTGTCTCTTTTTCTCTTTTGTTTTTAGGATTAAGAATATAATACATATTTGGTACATTGCACTTATCTTAATAATGCAATGTTACTTAGAATGGGAGTTAACTTTTTAGAGAGTTGTAGTATAGTAACTTTTTTTCCCGAAACAAACAAAAATCTTCACTAAAAACAAACATAATTTATTTAATTAAGTTTGTGTTAGCTCCTCCTAGCATTATGGATAGAAAGACTACTTTCTTGTCCCTACCTAAAAAATTACATCGTGCCAAGATATGATGTGACACTTAAAGATAGATTAACTTTTGATCTTGTATAATAATGTAGTTACTTATTTTAGTAGTTAATGATCACCAATAAACTACTCCATTACCTTTTAAGCATTAATGTTTTTTCCCTCTTTAAATAGAGTGTTTATTTTTTTGTCTGAATTTTTACAAAACTCCATCCTCTTTCCAGCTTTGTTTTCATTATACAATTCTTTTTAATTTAATTACCAAAATATCATAATTAAATAAACATCTTTAAAGAGAGTCAAGTAATTATGAGTGACAAAATAGGTCAGACTAGTTAAGTAGTAAGTATGTATATTTTGTTCGCGTTTCTTTTAAGACGGACCAAAGATTTATGTTTGCATCCTTTAGTATGTCTGCTCCTATTCCTAAAAATGATATAAGGAATTGTTAACTCAGTTCGGTGCAATATCACCTACATATCTGAGGGTGTTAACCCTAGAAAGGAAATTCACTATTAATATTCAAAACTACAAATTGGTCTTAGTTGAATCCTCCAAGTTCAATGCCTCTTTTCTTAGTACTATCCGTGAATTCCTATTCAGGACTCCCCCTGAATATGAGACCCCTCTTACTTTCTCTCAAACAACCTCCCAAGTGTTTGGATAATTACAATAACTTATGAATGATGGAATAAATTACAACTCAAAATACTCTATTTCTTAACATAGGAGTATGACTTACGAATAAAGTATAACAACACAAAAGTAAAACAAAACAAAAGACTCCACACAACTAAACACATCGTGCTTGATTCTCAAGGACGGATTCTTTTACAATAGAGAGGTCCTCCTTAAATAACAACATAGTCCAGCAATAAAGCCCATTAAAGTTTGTATCTTTAAACACGTTTGAATTAATCCCACAGGCGCATGAAACAAATTTTCATTAATTTGATTTGCAATAATTGATTTGATAAATTTTCATCAAATTTGTTCTATTTTAATCTGAGTGAATGATCTTTTGGGAAAATTTTCATATTCCAAAAAGCACGTAAAACATTTAAACAAGATTAGACAAATATAGATACAAATCATCAATTGGCACAAGATTCACTCAGCTCAATTTGGCTTTTGGACGAGACAAAATGTCTCACAATCTGTGGAACATTATACTTGTAACACCCTGGATTTCCACTTACCCTGCAGGGCTTCCGGCCTACCAAGCATGTCACCAGCTTAATCAATACTCCCCCTAGGTCCGCTTACCGGCTGCCCAGGAAATATTGTTTTTTCCTCCCGCAGGAATCGAACCACGTACCTAGCAGGAATTGTTATGAATACGTACTTAACCCCTAGGTACGTGGTTCGATTCCTGCGGGAGGAAAAAACAATATTTCCTGGGCAGCCGGTAAGCGGACCTAGGGGGAGTATTGATTAAGCTGGTGACATGCTTGGTAGGCCGGAAGCCCTGCGGGGTAAGCGGAAATCCAGGGTGTTACAATACTCCACATGTTGCTTCTTGGTTTGAACTCATAGATACTGAATGTCTCACACAATGTCATAGCATATTGCTCCAAATGTTACCTATTAAAATGACACCATTCAGATGTAACAACAATCTCTCCCTTTAGCCAATTTTTAGGCTAATACAAACATGCAAGATGTTCAGCATAATGCTACAGGCATACTTCATGACATGATTCAGATATTTTCATAGAGTAACGAAAATAGACATAACATGTAGATATGACTAAAGCTTACAGATGCACATGTAGAAAGAACAACAAACATTTTTAGAGGATCTAAGAGCTTGCCTTGTATAAACTTGTCTTGCATAATGTCATCATCATTAAACTTACAACATTCTTGCGCTTATTGCTTCAAAATGGGCAAGGGGTAATTGAACCAGAAATATCTAGAGATATGATAAAGCCATATGATAAAGCCAAAAACAAATGGGACCAACCCAATGTTTACCGTGAAAATTGGTAAACAAACGCTAGTCTTCCAAAAGGCAAAAAAGTCTTTGGTTACTCAGAGGATCGACTAGATTGATCCTAGGATATGTGCTTTATCTTTTAAATATTATCGTTTAAAATGAAGAACACTTTGACACATATCATGTTCTTGTTTCAAAGTTTGTTTGATCTATATAGTTTCTTTGAAATAATATTGTAACTTGTAAAATAAATGACGTAAAGGAAATTAAAGGGTAAATTGCAAGAAAGTAAATAACAAGAATATAAAATTCTGGAAATGGTAAACTGTATGAAAAACAGTAAAAATATATAAAAGATGGTGTTTTCACACGTACATTCTCAGATCACTCTTTTATCAATACGTAGATACTTTGAGTAATTTAGTGAGATTTTGTGCACAAATGAACACATGAATCCTAAACGCTAATACTCCTATATATAATAATTCAAAGTAACCGCTCTCAATGGTCCTTCGATTAGGTCATGCCACGTTGCGCTCAACATGCTCTCCCTTCGCCCTGAAGCTCCACGCGTCCTTAACACAACAGATCAAGGCAAAAAACAGTATATCTTCGTTCAGACTTGCCTATCGAATACTCCTTTCTGTCAAACCAAATACCAAACTTAGAAAATATTTCTAAGTCTTTGCCGAAAAGCTTCCCTTATCAATAGGTGACTTTGATAGGTCTTCATCAATCAGACCAATTTTTCGAAAACTTCCAATCTTCTTTAGATGTTCCATTTTTTCCAACAACAATGTGGTGTTGAAAATACCAGCTAACAAATTGCCCCCAAAAATATCATTTTCGATGTACTGAAGAAAAAGGAATTTTTGACCACTTCTTTCGACACCATAAACCCCTTCAAATTACCTTACGTCATAGTCATCATGACACTTATCCCAAAACGTCTCTTCACAACTGGCGTGCAATTTTTTTTGCAATCATGACACTCCTAGGAACTAGGAGATCATTGGTAGCTCATAACTGCTACTATCTCTGGAGAATCCAACGTGTGACACGCGTCCCACTCACCAATCCTTTATTTCATAGCACTTAACAAAACGGTTCCGATTCCATGCTTATAAATAACCTCTTCTTCACTATTTCAACGCTTCCTTTCTCTCTATAAAATTTCTCCAACTTATACTCTCCATTCTTCATCTTCTTCGTTTTCTCAAAACATATTTACGATCTCCATGGCGTCTTCCTCCACGGAAACCACCAAGAACACCAAAAAGGTCGAAGAAAAAAAAGAAGAAAACGGACTTACCTCTGGTACATAAGATTTTTGCCTTATAAACAAGGACTTAATCCAATAATCTCAAAAGATTACATTGCACAAGCTAACTGCAAGTGACTAATAATACAGCCTCTAAGACACACTAATCTTAGATTTCTTAAGAAATCTGACAAATTGGTCTCTTGAGGAACAACAAACAATAATTTGGAAAAGATTTGTTTACAAAAAAATGCTTCTACACAAGCTAAATGAAAACAATATTTTTAGAGCAAATGAAAAAGGTAAGAAAGCGTATGAACAGTCTTTCAAGAGTGAATTAGCCACTTTTTCCATTTGTCTTCAAGCCATATATTGCCAATATAATAAAATATCCGTTGGAGGGCTTTTCTTGAATTTCTCGAAAGATTGGCGGCTTGAAAGGTAGTGGGGGTCAAGATAGTATGCCACGTTCGTCCTTTCATGGTAATGGAACGAAACATTCGGTTGTACCTTGTACCTTGTACTACACAATGTTATCTTCTATTCTTCTTGAACTTTAGAAGCTTCTGAGAGCATGAGTTGGAAGAAAGAAAATAATCCTTGGGTCTTCAGAACTTCAAGTCTTCAGAATCTTCAGAACCGCGTCTTCAGAGTCTTCAACACTTGGTCTTCAGTATCCTTTGTCTTTAGAAACATTAGCCTTCATAACTTCAAGTCTTCAGAGTCTTTATAATTGCGTCTTCAGATCCTTCAGTACTTGGTCTTCATAACTTGGTTTCTTCAGACTTTGTATTAGAGTTACAACTTCAGAGCCTTCTAAAGTGGTTTGTTACTGTTCATCAGAACTTATGTATCGCAGAAACATAACTTTGTATCTTCTGATGGTTTGGCAGCGCCTTTCACCAGCTTCATAACCTATTTGTTAGATACTCAAAGATAACAAACATTAGGGTACTAAAGTTGTTTGTACAAATATACTCATTGTTACCATTAAAACTCAGAAATATATTGCAGAACCAAATCTTGTTCTAACATCCTTATACGAGGAGTATCCAAAATAACTCAAAATAAGGGGGTATGCACCCTAATATTCCTTTACCATTGACTTAGAGATCGTGGCGTCCATTTCGCATCATAATTATTAATGTTTTTGATTTGATTAAGAAAAGTGTTTTTGTTTTATTTTGAGGTGTAAAAAGAAAAGGGAAAAGAAACTAATAGAGTACATACATGTCAAATATCAAGAATTAATATTAAAAGTAAATCAAAATAAAAGACAAACATTTCAAAGAAAAAGAAATAACAAAACAAAATCAAAAATCAAGATTAAATCTAATTTCTAATTCTAAACACATAAATAATTCTAAGTAAAAGAATGAATTAAAGAATTATTCTAAAATGTTCTAAAGAGTAAATCTAACTAAGGTCTAATATTAAACCTAAAATTATTCTAAAACTATTCCAATTAACTAATGTTAACTAAACTAGTCCTAATTAAATCTAAGATAGTTCCTAAAATTAATCTAATCAACAAAAGACCAATCCTACAATATCTAATTCTAAGTCTAGGGGAAAATCAATTAAAGAAATATAACTCTAATTAATTAAAAAAAAACTAAAATTATATGAATAATCCTATTATATTCTAATAGGTAAAAAGGAATCTAAACTATGAGCAAATTCTACAAAAACTAACTCTAGTTCAAAAATAAATTCTAATACCTAAGCTAGAGTTTTAATTCCAAAACTAAATCTAATTGAATTTATATTCTAATTAGTACTATTTCTACAAGAAATTGAGATTCTAATTCTAACTATAATATTCTAAATCTATTTTAAAATTATTTCTAGTAAAAAAAAGAATTAAAAGTTATTTTAAAAAAAAGTAGAATTAAAATGTATGTAATGTGTTTGTTTTATATGAGTGCAAAATAAAAAGAAGGATGTGAAGAGGAAAATGATAAATATAGTGTAAATAAAAAATAAGTAAGAACTTAAAGCATTGAAGACTATTGAAGCATTTTGATATAAGAACTTAAAATGTTTATAACTTTTTCAACTATTATCCAAATTAAATGAAATAAACATGTATTTTGCATAAAATTTCATAGGAAACAAGATTCTATAATTTATTTCGTGATTGGGGCTGAGATTTGGAAGATTGAAAATTCAAAAATTGGGTTAATGTGAATGTTATGTTAAAGTTGTGTTTGGGTGAAAAATTGATGTTTTTAGGAGATTATGCTATGTTAGTGTTATGATAACACAAATACATAGTTATAATTATTCAAGGAGATGAATTATCATAGTATTGGTTTAAACACAAAATTGCTTATGATTATGTCAAAGTTGTGAAAAAAAGTACTTATTGAAATAAGTTATTTTTGCTGTGTAAATTCTATGATGCAATTACATGTAGTTAGATGCAATATTATGATGTTTATGCAAAATTGATCTGGTTGGTGTTACTTGAGAAAAAAAATCTTGAAAATAAAAAAAAAAAAAAAATCCATTTTTGGGTTTTGTTAAAGTGTGATAAAAAATGTGATTTTTCACATAAGCTCTTTTCATGCAATGATGCAAATACATATTGAATGGTATGCAAAATGCAATGTGGTTAGGAATAAGTTAGGAACTCTTATGTTAGTTTTAGTAATACTTCCTAACTAATTAAATTTGTTTTTTTTTTGGAAGGAATGCAAATAAGTGATTATCACATAATTTACTCAAAATATTATCATAACTTAACCAGCATCATACACATTCAACTGAGGACATTCACGCAAGATCATGATCAATGGCATGGAATGGAGAGGGTTCAAGGCTTATCGGCAGAGCAGAGGTTTGCACTGGTTATTGTTGAAATTTTGCCGACAACATTAATAACAAGAAACCCGAAAAACTTCAAGAGGTAATCCGCTTTTCCTAATGCTTCCACTTTACAAATTTTAATGATAGTAGATGATGATTGTTAAAGAATAATGAACATAAGAAATAGAAACTTGAATAATTATTGAAACTTGACAACTGTTGAATATTGTTGGAAATTGATGAACCCTTGATTATGCTTGAATATGGAGTTTTGAATGATGGAATTTTATTGTGGAAAATTGTGGAATGTGATGAACCTTGATTCTACATGAATGATGAAACTTGATGAAATTTTGGATCATGATTATTGTTGAACTTTGCTTGATGTTGAATGATGAATGCTTATGAAGTTGTTGATTCTTTGTTGAACTTTGGATGAAGGTTTAGTTCCACCAATCAAGAATCTCAATTTCAAATCCTAGATGGTGATGGTGATGAATTTTAGTGATGGTTAGGGATAAAGAGAATAATATGAAATTGAGAGACAGTGAAGAAAAATAAAAGTGTGAAAATGGTGGTTAAGACTTAAAGTGGTTAATAATGGTTTAGAAATGCTTAGAATGGTTAACCCCCAAAATTATAAAAATGCTGGATTTAAATAATTTTTGTGGATGATTGTGGATCGTTGAATTGGGATCCTAGTAAGCATTTTATCGATGGTTAGGAATCATCTAGAGGTTACTTGCGGATCACCATTTTCGATCATTGGATTAAAAGTTAAGAGGGGTTGAAATTTAATGAAAATTGGTTTGATTTTGTGTTGGTTTGAAAATTTTAAGGAAATTAAAGTTAGTTAGGGAAGTCAAGGGTAAATGGATAAATGCATGAGTTTGGGAATAAATAGGTAGTTAAGAGAATTTAGAGGCAAGACATGTTGAAGTTTAGCATAAGTAACAAGTATCAATGTAATACTAATGGTCATACACTTGTAACTTGAAAATGCTTTGAAATTGCATTGCATTTGCCTTTGAATTTCTCTTTTTTTTTTCCTTGAATTTTTGTGGATTAAACCATGCCTTTTAGGTGCTTTTGAGAAGTGTTTTCATGTTGAAAATAAGCACTTTTAGGTGGTGTAAACCATGATGATCAAATTCTGAATTTTGCATCCATAAAATTGCCTTGAAAGTAGAGGAAATCATATCCTGAGTTTAATGCATAATTGCAGAATTTTTCTAAGTGTGAATGCAGAATTTTTCCTTGACTTTTGAGCAACTTTTGGATGACTTTGATTCATTATATTTGTCGATAATTTAATGTGTCCATTTCCTTGTAGCAAGAAGAAAATCACAGTTGATGAATGAGCTCGAACAGATGTAAGAAAGTAGATATAGAGATATGGAAAGAAGGCTAGATGGAAGTTGATTTTTGTTGGAAACTTACATGTAGCATAATCATGACATAAATAATTTTTTTCATGAATTATGATGAATTCTTGGTTGAATCATTGTGGAGTAGGTCTAGGAAAAATCAGGGTTGAAAATCGTGTTGGTTTGGAAAATTGACTAAAAGTCAACAATTGACTAAAATGTCAACCGATTGACCTAAAAGTCAATTGGATCAAAAAATTGTAATTTTCTCTTGTTTCCTTGTAATTCACTCTTTTAACTTGTATCCCAAGCGATTCATAATGTAACTTGGATTTCCAATGAATGAGATATTTTCTTTTAGGGTTAAATAAGTTTTTGGTCCATATAAATATTGCAGTTTTCATTTTTAATTCTTCCCTGCCTTTAGGCAACGGTTTTTACAAAAAATCCGTTTCCAAAACCAGCTAAAATCGTTGCCTAAAGGCAGGGGACTAAAAATGAAACTGCAATATTTATAGGGACCAAAAACTTATTTAACCATTTATTTTATTCCAACTTTGCCCTGTTATTTAAATTCAAGCAATCTTCTGAATTAAGTAATAACTCTAACAACCATGAATCTCAAATAAAAATGTGATCCACACTGCAAGTAAATATGGGAAATAAACATGAATAATTACCAAATAACTTCTGCCTCAAAGATTCACTTTGAACCAAAATCACCGAATTTTGACCTGATGATTGTGCTAAGCAAAATGCGATGATTAGTATGTTATCGCATTTTGCCATTTATTTAACCATTTATAGGGACCAAAAACTTATTTAACCATTTATTTTATTCCAACTTTGCCCTATTATTTAAATTCAAACAATCTTCTGAATTAAGTAATAACTTTAACAACCATGAATCTCAAATAAAAATGTGATCCACACCGCAAGTAAATATGGAAAATAAACATGAATAATTACCAGATAACTTCTGCCTCAAAGATTCACTTTGAACCAAAATCATCGAACTTTGACCTGATGATTGTGCTATGCAAAATGCGATAATTAGTATGTTAAATGCATGACCTATTTATATGAAAAATTGATAAAATAGCAGGGAAAATTGGGATATGAAAGCTACTAACCAAACATTATTAATTGAGATAGAGGAATTACCAATAGTACATGTACCAATGATCTCGCCTTTATAATTTCCTCTAAATCCCACAGTTTCTCCCTCTTTTAGAGTTAGGGTTTGGAACATATGCTTTTCTTCTCTCATATGTCGTGAGCCGCCACTGTCCAGGTATTAGGATTGCTGCTTTGCTCCTCCCTTTAAGCATATCTCCAAAATTTCAAATTTAGGTACCCATAATATGATGGATCCTTTGGGGTTAGCTCTAAAAGGTCTCTTTTGACCTTGTATCTTAGCCTTTATGTAGCGAGGCTTAGAATTATTCAAGAATTTTAGTTTAAGATTTTTAGGTCTTGAATAGTTCTTAGCCTTTGATTTCGATCCCTTCAGAATCTCAGACTTTAGAATCATGGATTCTTGTTTCTCTAGAACCTTAGACTTTGAGGTCTCTGGTTATGATTTCTCTAGAACTTCTGATTAAAATATTTAGTTACGAATGATTTAGAACCTCTACTTTGTTATCAACAAATACAAAGCAAGAAGGAAGTCCTTTCTAAGCACAACTAAGAGAAAAAGGTTCTACTAGTTTTATCCAGGTTTCAGATTTTGGATCAACAAACAATTCAGAGTAGCCAAGACCATATTCTGTGCTTCTACTTATACCATAAATCATAGAAGAAATTTTAGTCCTGTTAATGCCAGAAATGAAAAACTCCTGAAGAGCCATTTCATACTCACAAAGGGATTTTTCAAACATATAATTTATTAAGGAAATACAATCTCATTCTATATTGTCAATCATACTTTTGGAAGATTCTAACTCAACTTTCATGAGATCATAATCCCTTTTTAAACTTTTTATATATCTGGGTTTATCTTGACAATGACCCATAAGGTATTGAATGAAAGAAATTAAACCTGAACGAGATAGTTTAGAAAATACTCATCCTCTTCTTCAGAATCTGATCTAGAACTTGGGTCAGATTCTGCATTAAAGGATGTATGACCCATCAGATCTAGGTTAGCTCTGCCTTCATTTTTTTTCTGAATCTTCATCAATTTCAAGTTCATCCCTTGTTTCCATGAGATTCTTCTTATCCTTGTTTATGAAGTGATCGTTCAGATAGCTTCCTTTCTTTGCTCTATCCTTATGTAATTCTGAACAGTCAGCAATGAAGTGATCAGACTTCTTGCATTTGAAAAATCCATTCTGGTCAACTTTGTTGATTTTGGAACTCGATCCTATGAAGCCACTGCTTCAGTCAGAGTCTTTTGTCCTTCTTTGTCAGATACTAGAATCTTTTGATAAGAAATACCATCTCCTCATCATCTGTTTCATCTTCACAACCTACTGTAGAAGCAACTTCTTCAGAACCTTTGGTAGATTTATCAGTTTTATCAACAAATTTCAAAGCTAGAGATTTTGACTTCTTTGTTGGTTTATCTCCAATAATATCCATATCATGGCTCTAGAGATTACTGATTAAACTTTCTAGGCTTATTTTGTTTAAGTCTCTAGCTTCTTGCATGGAAGTTACCTTTGGTCTATATTTGACAGGAAGACCCCTAAGAACCTTCTTGACATGATCAGCTGTAGTGTAGCTCTTGTTCAAAACTTGAAGTCCAGACACAAGAAATTGAAACCTTGAAAACATGGTTTTCATGTCTTCATCGTCCATCATTTTAAACAGTTCATACTGTAGGACCAAAAGGTTTTCCTTAGCCTCTTTAACTTGATGATTTCCTTCATAGGAAGCACAAAGTGATTCAAAGATGATTTTGGTAGTAGATTTGTCAAGAATATTGAGATACTCATAATAAGGTAGAGCATCTACCAACACTAATCTAACTCAATGATGATTTATATATATCTTTTTTTGAGAAGGTATGAGGCTTTTTCTATCATCCACTATATCTACTTCAAATTCAATTCCATCTTCAAAAATATCCCATAACTCATCATCAAGACCTGTGATATGAGTGTACATTTTGTTTTTCCAACACTCAAACTCAGTGGAATTTCTACTGAATGTTGTAGGTTTAGAAATATAACTGTTCTTTTTAGATGTACTTTGGTCAAAATTCTTTCTAGGACCAGTTACTTCATATGCAGTCATATTGTTTTTCTCTAAGGATCTTTCATGTACCACTGTTAAGTATAGATGGACAAATTGTGCTCTAATGCTAATCGAAGGTGAGAAAAACATAACAAAGGGGTTAAATTTTGTTAAAATTTTCTCCTTTTTCTCTTGCAAATCTCATATCAGATTTTGATCAAAAGGATAGAATTTGAGCTAGAGTCTGATGATTAGCAGCTGAATAAAATTTATCACAAATAGAGAAGAGAGAAAGAAAACATACAAGCAATTATCTGGTTCCTCCTACAAATCAGGATTAGTTTAGTCCCCTTGTACATAAAAAGTTCATCTACTATTCATTTTCATCTTCAATTTAAAGGCTTAATCAAGGTATGTGAACTATTCATTCTTTACTTAGTTATACCTTTGAAACATAGGAAATAACAATACCATGTATGCCACTAATAATGAAATCCCCAATGCATAGTGATAAATCTTAAGGTAGCATCAAAAACACCACATGCATGTAATCTTGTACCGCAGTTACACTAAAAAACCAATAACAATTATGGGTTTAAGGAAATGTATGTGCTAAACGAGCTGTGAGCCTTGCCCAGCAAGAACAGGAAATCAGAACTGTGAGCCTTTCCCAACAATTATGGTATATACCAAGAAGCTCACTCAAGACATAATGGATACTCCCAAGAAAAAATTCACGGGGATAGGTGTATGCAATCATCATTTAGATCGAACCTTTATAATTTATGGGCGTGTTTCTCTTTCTCTTTTATTTATCAGTTAATTTCTTTCCTCTATTTTTCCATATATTTCTTTATTCAGCTGCTCATTTCTTTGTTTGTTTCACAAATGATTTTAAACTTTGATTTTCTCGAAGATTTTGTCTTTAATCAAAGATTTTCAAAGCCACACAATTCATCTTCTCTTATGTTTACAGTCACGTGTCCAACAAAACCTTCTGACAAACAAATTGAGATTTTAACTGCCTAACCCCACGAATAGACAAGAGATTTTAGCAGGCTAACTTTAAACCGAATAGAGCTTTTATTAGGCTCAACTCACAAACCAAATAAGGATTTTGACCAGATACAATCCAAAACCAAATATAGATTATAGATGGTTAATCTCAAGAACTAAATAATAAATTCCTTTAATGAAATAAAAAAAATACACTCTTTAGCAAAAATACATTAATTCCCCAACTCAAAAACTCTCACATATATTTTTTACCCTCAAAGCACTAAGGAAATTTTGCAAAGAAATAGAAAAAGATGAAGGGAGAGTACAAATGAGAAATAATAGCTATATATTCAACTTCTGATGTGAAGAAAAAAAAAGGAAAATCCCTCTATTTATAGGAGAAAAATTTCCCCAAAAGGAAAAGGATCCATGGGTTTTTTAACGACTTAATCGATTAAGCTCTAAGGTTAATCGATTAAGAGTTTTAAAATTATGGAAACCCTAATCCCAAAATGGAAACTTTGTAATGATAATGTTTCTTATTCGATTAAGAGTATTTCTAATTGATTAAGCAATATTTTTTCTTACACTACTCAAATATACTAAGCCCCTAATCGTTTAGGCGATGTGAAAATGCTTCCAAAATGATTAGGAATACTCTTGGTCAGTTCAACATGAACCTTGATAGTTATTCTAGAGGTTTTAAGTTGTTTTAGAGATGCTTAAAAGTTTTTTCGTGTGTGTGTGTGTGTGTGTGTGTGTGTTTGAGAGTTTCCTTAGTAATTTGATAATTGCTCTTATACCTTTATATTTAATTGAACAGTCAGACACATGACCATGCGAGCTTTAACAATTCCTCTCTTTTAGAATATGAACCTTCAAGATCTCGTACTTGATTCATCACTAATTTAAAATTTCATATGAGACTTTTTGTGGAAACTTATTTTGTAGTTAATACGCTCCAAACTAAAACACATGCTTTTGATGATGATAACTACTACGATGACTATTACTACGATGACAACTACTATGATGACAACTTTGATAAATGAGTTGTTTATAAATAGATGTTTTTTTCTCATTCCAAACTATCCGAAATTGTGTTTTGACACATTCATTTCTCACTCTCTCTCTCTCTATTGTTTTATTTAACTTTCCCTTAAAATAACATTTATTATTATTTTACTCTTCAAACTTAATTCTTTCTAACCCGGAAAGATGAGTTGTGTTGGTGTATTGTAGCAAAAGGGTGCTGAAACATAACAGTTGGGGGTGCTGAAAAGTAAAAAGGACAACATAAGACCCAACAATGCATAAAGAAGGCTGAACTACGAAAGCCTAATCAATTAGCATGATATGCTAACTGATTAGAAAAGCTTGAAATACTTATTTCCAGATTAAATCTAAGATTACCTTGCGCCTCAGGAAAATCAAACCTCAACATTGAAGAAATCACAAATCTATTCCATTAGAATAGTAAAAAAGGAAGGATTTTTATTTGATTTTCAATAGGCATAATCTCCACTTAATGTTTGCCTTGAATACACGCCCAAAACTCAGATGGCATGATATAAATAGGTAAACCTCTTTTCACTTCCCTTGCATCTCATATTTTCTCTAAATCTATTATGTGAGTTTTCTCCTCTTCATAAAATTTTCACCATGGCCTCCTCAAATAAAAAATCTAGAAACACACTCAAAATCAATACCTTTCCTACAAAGCTAGTCAACCAAAAGCAAGAAGAGAAAATGACAATCCTATCCAAAAAGGTTATTCAACCTTGGTACCAGGATCACAACCTTCTGAAATTCCACAAGCCCTATCACCAAATCTTCTAGTCTTTCCTCAAAGATTTGTTAACAAAGATTCCAGATAGAATCTACCCAAACCTAGTAATAGATATCTACCTCAACATAAGGCTTGTAGAATCCTCTATAAGAATAACCTATACTCTAGACAACCCATTAGCTTCAAAAACTTCAAACCATCCACCTCCATCAATCACCTCATAATTAATCCCATGGAAAAGATGAAGGTACCCTTCAAAGCTATCTACATAAAACCAAAAGTCAAAATCCTCCTTTATATGCTCACCAGAATACTTTTCCCAAGAATCATAAACCACAACTACGTTATTAGAGAAGATGTAGTACCCTTATGGCCACCAGTCCTAGAAATCCCAACAAATTGTGTGGAAATAATTCTTAACCCTTGATCACAAAATTGCTAGCCATCTTCAATACTGATATAATTGATGAAGTAGAAGACTCATTTAACCATAGGATAACCTACAATGCTTGGAAAGAAATTTGAGTCCACATTAGGTACGAAGAAATTGAAGAAGGTTCATAATTTAAAGAAGAAGACGAACCAACTAAGAATGAGAGCATCATGACAAATAAAATCCTCAATCTCTGCCAAAACATAGATGATAACATAAATAAACTCATATCAAGGAATGGTGAAAATTATGACTTGAATAGACCCAGTTATATGTTTTAACCATTTTAATTGTTACTTACCTTATTTGAACTTTCAAATTTCCATGCAAATTTCCTTATGTATTTTGAATTCTTTGTAATAATATGAGTGCGATGTTTTTCTTTTCTTAAAAGACTTAACTTCCCTTGTTTTACATATTTATTTCTTGTAATGCATATTTACCCGCCTTTTTTTTTATTTTGACAAAGGGGGAGAAGTATATTATCAGTGGGAGTATATTTTATATCTATCTCAAGATGAGTTTAATCACTCCAAGTATATCTATATTGGGCTTTTGTTGAAGCGGTAAAGCGGCAAGCAACAAAAATTAGGAAGTATTACTCTGGGAAAAATTATCGTCTCCACAGGGATTAGTGCATTGAACTGCCGTTCAACAGTTTCCATAGTTATGAGTTTAGATTGAATTTGTTAAAGATAAAAAATGGAAAAGTAAATATTAACACAAAAAGAATTCATTCTTTAGAGAGAAGAAACTATCAAGTATTGCATATAATCTACTCTTCACAAACTTAAACTTATTGACCGAATATACTCAACTTGTAACCTATCAATATTACCACATGTCAACAACACAACCCACAACATTATCTAAGTGACGATCTCTCAGACACCTAAACAACACATGAGAAATCCGAGCTTCCCGTAAATGTCGATATCTCAGACAAACACGACCACTCAGATGCATTAAGCACTGACACTAAGTGATTATCAACCTAATCCATCTCTGCAATTAAGTTAATAGAAAATCATCCTAGATAAGCATTAGAGCCTTACATCTCTATAGCAACTCAAACACATAGCAACAAAGCAACAATCTCAGACAATAATCCATAAAAATATGAAAGCAAGCTTTATATAACATAATAGTCAACAAATATACATGAGATCAAAGTATATACATAACAAAACTCACAAAAGAAACTACAAAGAGAAGAAATGGAGAAAAACCCAAAAATCTCCCGGTTTGTCGGCTTCGATTGATGAAGGATTCAGCTCCGGATCATCCATTTGACAGCTCCAATGTGTTTTCTAGCATCATTCCACTCAAAAAATTCTATTGGATGGATTGAAGCTCTAAAATATCCAACCATCCTTGAAAAAATGATTTCCAACAGCTTTATTGCGTTTTCTGCCGACACTGATTCGCCCGGCGACTAAAATGGTTCTCCCGGCGACTCCAGGCAGTAGCAAATCACATTTTTGGGTCAGTCGGGCTCGCCCGGCGAGCCTAATCCTTCGCCCGGCGAGTGACACCAGTAGCAGAAAAATTCTGCACTGTTTCGGCCATAACTCGAGAACCGTAACTCCGATTTGAGCCCGGTTCGAAGCGTTGGAAAGCTTATTCCATGCTCTATCCAATAATGAATGAATATCAACTAAATTGGTGATTTATTTTTATTTTATTTTGAGATTTATTCGATGACTTGTTGGTTCCGTCGCTCAAAATTGCGCGTTTTGAAGCCGTGTCTTTGGCACTTTATTGCTCGTGCTCCAAAAGCGACTCGATATCTATAAAATGAATAGAAAACTATCAAATGGTATATAAATGAATAAAAATAATTAAATCCTATTTATACATATTTATACAAAAAGCGGGGAATTATTCAGAGAATATAATACAAAAGAATTGATAAGTGCCACAAAACAATAGTAAAAATAACGAATTTCTGGCACTCAACACTCTCCCCAACTTTATACTTGTTTGTCCTCAAACAAGAAACAAACAACTCATAGAAACGAAAGCGATCAACCAAAGAATCACGAATCGACAAGTTTTGAAAAACGGAAACAAATGTATGGCTCAAATGAAAAATGGTACACACAAAGTAAAAACTTACCACTAAACTACGACGATAACATAAACATGAAACAAACGCAAAGTACAAATAATATACCAAACATTCTAAAACAATACTAGTTCAAAAATGAATCACACATAGCAAAATGAAATCATCGGTAGATGACAAACACGCAAAATAAGGTAGTTTCACTCATCCACGATCTTGCAAACAAAAGACTAAATTATGCAGTCATCCAAAAATAATGTTGAAAGCACAAATGCAAGAATCACAAGGACTTTTCAAGGTTGTAACGTGGCTTGGTTAACAAACAAGGGATAATTCCTAAGGTTAATCGAAACAAAATTTTGCCCAAACCTAAGGGAGTGATCAACTCACAAAAGTTCAAACACAAAATTCCAATCAAACTTCCTCATCAACCCACATTTCACACCAAAGCACCATACTTATTTGCACAATTATTCAAACTCTTTTTTTTTTCTTTTTCAAAACTTTTCTCTTTTTTCTTTCTTTTTCTTTTCACTTTTTTTTTTCACATATTTTTTTTTCTTTTCTTTCAACCTCATAGCAATCAACCAATAAGTACACAATCATTCTCTCCCCGACTTGAATTCAACCATATTGTTAAAATGTGAATACTCCCTACTTTCTAAGGCAAGGTAAACATTCAAACCAAAAATCATGGTTAAGGGTTCAAGAAAAAAAGAATCAACATCCATACAAAAATGAGAACCAAACACTCATAGACAAGCATTTAGCAAAAACAACATGGACATTGACAAAAAGGCTCAAAGGAGGTACTAATGATCACACACTCACAAGGTGAATTGACTATTTGGCCAAGGTAGTTGTGCTCAAAATGAAACAAAAATGCCTTGATCCTTTTCATGCTTTCATATAATCAACACAAATAAAAGATTAAGCATAATAAAATCCAGTTAGAACAAGAATGTGGTCTCCAACATATGTAAATAATGGAAAGCTACCTCACAAAAAAGGTGGGAACTAAAGTGATTCACAAATGAACAAGTATACAAAAGAATGAATGGCATAAAAGTTGTAAAAAGCCTAAGTATCCTGAATATGCTAAAGTATAGAAAGCGATAAACACATACCTCGAACGTGTACAAAACCTTAACAAAATCATTACCACGCATTTGCAAGTCGAATCGATCAAACTTGACAAATCACCTAAATATCCTCAAGCTATTCCCAACAAGCTCAAAGACGAACACAAACGTGAACACAATTAATATACATATACTAAAAGACCGAATGAAATTGTCTAAACAAATTTAAAAGTGAAGATATGAAATTTAAGAACTGGTCCGATCTAAATTTGTTTAGACAATTGCATCACACTACCTAAACTAAACACAAACTAAAAAGAATAAACATGCTTGTTTTACGTCGTAAGCTCGACGCCTGTTATTAAAGAAAGTTCCTTCAAGTTACTTCCGTCCGGCTATTCCTAACAACACACAAGCAAACGTGAAAAGAACAAACAATGATATAACAAATTCACAACTATAAGTATAAATATAAACAAGTAAGACTATACAAAATGTGCGATATATACAAAACTCAAAACAAAAGAAACTATTGCGATGCAAGTTCAATAAAACACCATTCCCCGGCAACGGCGCCATTTTGTTGTGGCGGTAAAGCGGCAAGCAACAAAAATTAGGAAGTATTACTCCGGGAAAAATTATCGTCTCCACAGGGATTAGTGCATTGAACTGCCGTTCAACAGTTTCCATAGTTATGAGTTTGGATTGAATTTGTTAAAGATAAAAAATGGAAAAGTAAATATTAACACAAAAAGAATTCATTCTTTAGAGAGAAGAAACTATCAAGTATTGCATATAATCTACTCTTCACAAACTTAAACTTATTGACCGAATATACTCAACTTGTAACCTATCAATATTACCACATGTCAATAACACAACCCACAAAATTATCTAAGTGACGATCTCTCAGACACCTAAACAACACATGAGAAATCCGAGCTTCCCGTAAATGTCAATCTCTCAGACAAACACGACCACTCAAACGCATTAAGCACTGACACTAAGTGATTATCAACCTAATCCATATCTGCAATTAAGTTAATAGAAAATCATCCTAGATAAGCATTAGAGCCCTACATCTCTATAGCAACTCAAACACATAGCAACAAAGCAACAATCTAAGACAATAATCCATAAAAATATGAAAGCAAGCTTTATATAACATAATAGTCAACAAATATACATGAGATCAAAGTATATACATAACAAAACTCACAAAAGAAACTACAAAGAGAAGAAATGGAGAAAAACCCAAAAATCTCCCGGTTGTCGGCTCCGATTGATGAAGGATTCAGCTCCGGATCATCCATTTGACAGCTCCAATGTATTTTCTAGCATCATTCCACTCAAAAAATGCTATTGGATGGATTGGAGCTCTAAAATATCCAACCATCCTTGAAAAAATGATTTCCAACAGCTTTATTGCGTTTTCTGCCGACACTGATTCGCCCGACGACTAAAATGGTTCGTCCGACGACTCCAGGAAGTAGCAAATCACATTTTTGGGTCAGTCGGGCTCGCCCGGCGAGCCTAATCCTTCATCCGGCGAGTGACACCAGTAGCAGAAAAATTCTGCACTGTTTCGGCCATAACTCGAGAACCGTAACTCCAATTTGCGCCCGGTTCGAAGCGTTGGAAAGCTTATTCCATGCTCTATCCAATAATGAATGAATATCAACTAAATTGATGATTTATTTTTATTTGATTTTGAGATTTATTCGACGATTCGTTGGTTCCGTCGCTCAAAACTGCGCGTTTTGAAGCCGTGTCTTTGGCACTTTATTGCTCGTGCTCCAAAAGCGACTCGATATCTACAAAATGAATAGAAAACTATCAAATGGTATATAAATGAATAAAAACTCAATTAAATCCTATTTATACATATTTATACAAAAAGCGGGAAATTATTCAGAGAATATAATACAAAAGAATTGATAAGTGAATATAATACAAAAGAATTGATAAGTGCCACAAAACAACAGTAAAAATAACGAATTTCTGGCACTCAACAGCTTTTTACCATCATCCATGAGACATGTGTTGTCATCATAAAAAAGGAGGAGAATGTGGAAATTCAGTTTGCAGGTAATATACTCCAAGCAATAACATCTGTTTTTAATGATGATAATTACTATGATGACAACTACTACGATGACAACTAGTATGATAACAACTACAACGATGACAACTACTATGATGACAACTATGATAAGTTAAACATGAACGATTAAGTAGTTGAAGATGCAAACCCAATTATTATGGTTTGATGAACTTAACTATCCAATGAGGGAAAATTAAATAGAAATAATGTAAAGCCTCATATAAAGAGATCTCAAGCAGTTTCAACATAAAGAGTATAATATGGAAAAAGGCTTATCCTCCTAATTTAGTAAGTGAGTGAACATATGTAAAGCACAAGGAATTTTTCGTAAAAGCACAAGGCTAAAACACACACACACACACACACACACACACACACACACACACACACACACACACACACACACACTCACACACACACAAACCTTTTTAAAAATGATTTTCCAAAAGAAAATACTTTGAAAAACGCTTGGAAGTTGAATCAGATGAGTTGGGAGCAGTCAAAATAGCCATGGGCAAAATTTTGACTTTTCTATTCGGTTAGAGCGTATGCCCAATTGATTAGAAATGCACATACTTAAGGCCCAAGCTATTTAAAATGTGCCTTGATTATGTACAATGGCTAAATATCTTAACCTTCCATTTTGAGAACTTACAAATTTATATTTGCACTATCTAATCGATTATTAATATGTTTTATCGATTAGATAAAGGAAAAATGCATTTATTGCAAATTCCTTTTTAAGCAAACCTCAAGCCTATAAATAGATGCTACTTTTTTCATTCCAAACCATCCAGAATTGTGTTTTGACACTTTCATCTCCCACACTCTCTCTGAAGTTTTATTTAGATTTCTCTCACTAAATATTTTAGCCAAATGCCTTTGTGAGAAAAGTTCCTTTGTGAGCGAGGATATATCTGTAATTCTGGAAAGGGTAGAATTGTAAAACTCTCCAAGACAATCTTTTGTATACACCTTGGTTTAATATTGTCTATTTAGGGATTTATTTGGATTATAAGATCATCCTATAAAAAGCTTATATTGGGTGATCATGTGATCAGTCCTTGGTTTGAATGATGTTTAGCCAGTGTTAAAATCTTCATAGATTCTTGGCAACCTGATTAAAACCAATATAGGTTGAAGAATATCCCAGTATTAAAAGTTTCACAGGTTCGAGATAAGCCCGTTAAAATCTCACGGGTTTTTGGTTAGCCCAGTTAAAACCAAGTTATGGAGCTCAGATTTTTTGGAACTTGAAGAATAACCCCTCCAAGGTCCATGTTCGTGGAAAGAAGGCTAACTACTTTAATCCACCATTGGGAAGGAAGATTGACCTCTTCCCTCTTAAAAATATATTGAAGAAAAGATGCAAATGCACACATCCATCGTCTTGTAATATTTTGTTGAAGATCAACCATTATTTTCTTGTATAATGGAGTTCGTGATTCTTTCCTACTAAAAGATCTCAACTATTATTGGAAACTCTCAAGATCAATACTTGGGGAGAGGAGTAGGTCCTTTTGATTTTATTAAACCTCTATAATTCTTGGTGTTCCTATTTTCCATTAACTTTTATTTTCTGCAATTTATTTTCCATATTTATTTTTTATGCTGCTTAGTTTTTCAAAATGATTTTAAACTCTGATTTTACTTCCCAAAAGTTTTCAAAACCTATTTTTTCCAAACCACACAATTTATTCCACTCTTGTGTGTGAAGTTTCAAGTCCAAAACTTTATTCTTCTAACTACTAAGACTTGATGTAGCTTCTTGGTATACACCATCATCAAGGTTTACTAAACATGAGTTCATCAAAGGCTTCATCGAACGTCTTTGACCTTAGGTGTTTGCATCATTGAATTTTGATTAATATCTTGATCTCACAAAGAACATTTAAAAAGTTATTCCTTTTTTGACACATGAAGACTTCTCATAATATTATTTGACATAATGTGTTGTCATCATCAATACCATTGTGAATATCTCATGGTTGTAGATAATTGTATCTACAAACACATATATCAAAACCATCAACAAGTTTGCATCCTAAAAAAGCAACATATAAGATAACAACCCCAAAAAAGTAGGTCAAAACTCTCAAACACTTTTTTCCTGATACAAAGAGCAGGGTTCACATGTTTGTTAGAAAAAGAACATGAGTAAGCATGGTAAGAATAAAAATAAAGTTATTAGAGATTTCTAGATAGTCTACACCATCGAATTTGAAATCATGGTAAGATCACACATAACCCTAGCCAATGACCTCTAAGGAAGAAAACAAATAAAAAGTGAGGTAATCAAACTCATTCACTTTGAAAAAATTTAACACCAAAACAATAAAACCTACATAAAAAACTATATCATCCTCTAAAATTGCATTATTTAAAAATAAAATAATCCTTTCCAAACCCTTACTTAGTGATTGATCATTTAGCAACCACAACTTGCTTTCAAAGTGGCAACTAAATAAAAATGAAAGGTAACAATTAAATGCAAAACAAAGCAAAACCTTGGCAAGGTGTCGTGCATGACTTGCTTTATAAGCCTAATTTTTCTTGAGTGTAGTCCCATCTGATCGTTGAGATTATGACTCTGTCCTTGGCTATGCCTCAACTTGAACTAGCAATAGAACATGCCCCATGTGCTACTATTTATTAAGAATGGGAAACTTTCCTTATAAACCGTTGCAATTTACACATTAAAGGATTAGTCGTAAAGAAAAGAACAAGCATAACGGGTATACTTGTCAATCACATTTGGATTTTTGACACATGTTCTTTTTATTTGACTGAGTTTTCACACATGTTTTGTGTGCTTATAATCTTCATTCTTTTTTGGCAAAAGAAAAAGGAGTTTTGTGTTTTTAATCTTTTAACCATTGGGGAAAAGTGGATTGTATTAGAATATTTCGCTTAAGTATTTTAATTTGCTTTGCCATTTAAGTTGTTTTGTAAGATTTATATGCCTTTTCAAGAGATTCAACTAAATCTAGTGGCTTTGTGACATTTAGTGGCTTTGGGTTTCTATCACCTCATATGTGAGGTTAAAGTAAATCATACATAAATGATATTTTGATAATATGGGCAAGGTTATAAAGATACATGTCATACACTAGATATTAATTTTTCTATTTAAAGATTTTTTTCAATTTTATTATTCTATAAAAAATAATTTTTATTGAGACATGTCTTACACTATATATTATTTTTTTTTGTTGAGATTTGAATCTTGATTTTATCTCCTTTCTTGTTAGGGTCATATTCATTCCGCTAAACTCAAATTCCGGTTAAACACAAATGATATTTTAAGATTGATAATGTCTAAACACAATATATTGTTTTGGATTATGTGATATTACACGTGTTGTTGAGGTATTATTGGGATTGATATTATTAATATAATGTCAAAGATAATCTAATATAAAAATATTAAATATAATTCCAGTTGTGTAAGCCCAAACTCAATTAGGGTAGTATGTAAATAGTAATAGTCTGTATCATTATTTGTACAATTCAACTCAATAATATAGTTCTTATTTCCTTATTCTTTCTTTATTCTCCCCCACTAAAAGTGCCTCACGCACTAACAAATTGGTATCCAGAGCTTCCGAATATTGTTCTTGAGAACTTCACGTTAGAGATCGTGTTTCTATGGAACGTGAATCAATCGCTACAAAGATGAATGGTACTAATAGAATTCTGAATTCGCGTCCAATGCTTGATGGCAAAAATTGGATCCGATGGAGAAAATAGATGCAATCCTTGTTTGACTTTCATGAAACCCTAGAAGTGGTTACCGACGGAGTTCATGCGCTGGCTGCAAATACATCAGACGCGCAGAATAAAGTCCACAACGAAACCAAGAAGAAGGATTGTAAGGTTGCGTATGCGGTTGATACTGCTAATTTCATCAGAATCTCTCATGTTGAATCGGCGAAGGAGGCATGTGATATTCTTGTCAAATATTATGAAGGAGGTGAGAAAGTCAAGGTTATCAAGTTGCTGACCTTGCATCGACAATATGAATTGGTGTCAATGGGAGAAGATGAAAAGGTTGCAGAATATGTGTCAAAGGTGCAGAAACTCGTCCATCTCATGAAGGGTTGTGGTGAAACCCTAACTGATAAGATGGTAGTTGAGAAGGTAATATGTACGTTGACCTCTCACTTTGATCATGTTATCGTAGCTATTCAAGAATCCAATCAACTTGAAACCGACAAAGTTCCTGCGCTGGCTGCAAATACATCAGACGCAAAGAATGAATTCCATAACGAAACCAAGAAGAAGGATTGCAAGGTTGCGTATACGGTTGATACTGCTAATTTCATCAGAATCTCTCATGTTGAATCGGCAAAGGAGGCATGTGATATTCTTGTCAAATATTATGAAGGAGGTGAGAAAGTCAAGGTTATCAAGTTGCAGACCTTGCATCGACAATATGAATTGGTATTAATGGGAGAAGATGAAAAGGTTGCAGAATATGTGTCAAAGGTGCAGAAACTCGTCCATCTCATGAAGGGTTGTGGTGAAACCCTAACCGATAAGATGATAGTTAAGAAGGTAATGTGTACGTTGACCCCTCACTTTGATCACGTTATCGTAGCTATTCAAGAATCCAATCAACTTGAAACCTTAAGATTAGAAGATTTGGTTGGTTCGTTGGAAGTGCATGAGATTAGGAATGTCGAAAGGAAATGAGTTCCAGATTCGATACAAGCTTTGTAGGCTTAGTCATGGAAAAAGAATGATAGTTCCAACAAATTTAAACGCAGAGTCAATAAGACTCAGGTTAATAGGCCTTGGTCGAATCCTCACAAGAAACAGGTCAAAGATAGAACTTCTAAGTCCTCGAAAAGAGGATGAGGAAACTATCAAAAAGACAAAGAAGATAAGAAAGGTGTGCAATGCTATCACTGTGAGAAGTGGAGTCATTTGTCTAAACATTGTTGGTATAGGAAAGACAATGGATCGACAAAAGGCTTGAACAACTGGTCGAATTTATTTTCTCAGTTATCATGAAAGATGAAGTTTTAAAATTGTTCGACACCCAAAACAATTTATTCTTGAAATCTTCTCTGTCGAAGAACAAGACGTTTAAGACCATGATCAGTTCGACTAAAGTACAATGTCTAAAAATTATTGTCGACCACAAGGATAGTTGGTTGTGAAATTTGAGGTTTGGACATTTGAACTTTTGACCACTCAATCAACTGATTACTCAAGATATGATTACTGGTATTCCAAGTCTTGAGATGCCTGCCAAATTTTGTGAAGGTTTCTTAGTCGGAAAGCAATCCATATATTCTTTTGCTTGGACTATGCCGATGAGATCATCCTGCATACTTGAAGTGGTACACTCAGATGTATGTGGTCCATTTGAAAAACATACCATTGCTGGAAAAAGATATTTTGTTTTGTTTGTCGATGAGTTTAGCCGACATGTGTGGATCTTCGTGATCATGAGAAAGCACAAAGTATTTGAAATCATTAAGAGATTCAAGATACTTGTCGAAAACCAGAGTGAAAAGAAGATTAAAGTTCTGCGAACAGATGGAGGTGGCGAATATGCATCCAAGATGTTTGAAGATTTCTGCGCAAAACATGGTGTTAATCATGAGGTAACTGCTCCTTATACGCCTCAAAATAATGGAATTGCAGAAAGAATAAACAGAACCATACTGGATATGGAGGGATACGTGCTAAAGCAGAAGAATTTGCCAAAATCTTTATGGGGTGAAGCTGTTTCGACTGCAGTTTATATTCTGAACAGGTGTCCTACCAAGAAGTTATAGAATAAGGTTCCTGAAAAAGTATGGAGTGGCAAACGACCATCAGTGATTCATCTGAAGGTGTTTGGCTCTATGTGTTATAAGCATGTTCCTGATGCAAGAAGAAGGAAGCTTGATGACAAGAGTGAATCTATGATTCTTGTAAGATATCATAAGACTGGTGCATACATGCTATTCAATCCAGTTAATGCAAAGATTGTACTGAGTCGAGATCTTGTAGTTGATGCAAGTCCTGCCTGGGATTGGAATTCTAGTAATTCAATTAACAAGCCATTGATGAGCTCTGACTTAAACGAGGAAATTGCTGAAGATGAAGTTGATGAAATTGTCGAAGAACAAGTCGAATTCAAAGTAGTAGCCAACATTCCTAACATAGTCGAAGTTGAAGAGGGTGTGGCTAGCACAAGCCACAGACCTCAAAGAACTCGAATTCTTCCAGCAAGACTATGAAGTCGCTGGTGATGATGAAGTCACACCAGATGGAGAATTAGTTCATTTTTATTTATTTGTATGAGCTAAACCAATCAAATATAGAGGGCTTTAAATATTAAACGGTGGAAGTTAGTTATGTTCAAAGAATTACACGCAATCAAAAGAAACAACACATGGGAGTTAGTCGAATTCACAGCACATAAAAAACCTGTCGACGTAAAATGGGTGTTCAAACTGAAACACAATGCTGATGGGTCGATAGGAAGACATAAAATAAGATTAGTAGCTCGATGGTTTCTTCAAAGAGCAGCGATCGACTACTCTAAAATATTTGCTCTAGTAGCAAGATTGGAGACCGTTCAACTAGTGGTAGCATTGGCATGCAGCCAAGATTGGTCGAAATTTCACTCAGATGTGAAGTCAGCATTTTTGAATGGTCCTTTAGACTAAGAGGTCTATGTCACACAACCTCCTGGTTTTATGATTCAAAAGGAAGCGAGTAAAGTATATAAGTTGCACAAAGCACTCTATGGTCTTAAGAAGAAACCTAGGGCATTGAAAAAGAAGATCGACTCATACTTAGTCGAATTATGATTTTTCAAATGAAAATCTAAGTATGGTAACTATGTTAGGTTGTTGCACAAAATATAACAATCATCTGCTTATATGTCAATGATTTACTGGTAATAGGAAATAGCTTAGAGAACTTATCGAAGTTCAAAGAGTTAATGATGAAGGAATTTGAAATCTGTGATCTGGGAAAATCATCTTATTTCCTAGGAATGGAATTTCAAATGTCGAAGAAAGGTATGGTGTTGCATCAAAGGAAATATGTCAAAGAGATACTATATAGATTCATAATGGATGATTCGAATCCTGCATCCTCACGTGTCGAAACAAACTTGAAGTTGTAGAAGCATGGAGAGGAAGACAAAGTCGATGTAAATTTATTCAAGCAATTTATCGGATCTCTGAGATATGTTTGCAATAGTCGACCAGAGATAGGTTTCGCAGTCAGATTAATGAGCAAATACATAAGTGAACCTAGAGTGTCACACATGAAGGCTGCCACAAGAATTCTAAGATACCTAAAAGGGTTGATAGATTATGGAATTTTATTTGGAGGAGACTATGATAGCAAAGAAGCAACGATTACTTATTTTTCAGATGTTGATTGGTGTGGAGATAAGGAAGATCGAAGAAGCACAACTAAATATTTCTTTCAAGTACTAGATGCCTTAATTTCATGGTGTTCGAAGAAATAACTTGTGGTGGCATTATCATCGTGTGAAGCTGAATATATAGAAGGTTCATATGTTACATGTCAAGCAAATTTGATTAGATCAGTACTTGAAGAAATGGAGGTCGAAGTAAAGAAACCTCTTATGTTGCAAATCGACAACAAGTCAGCCATAAATCTGGCTAAGAATCCAGATCTGAATGGAAGGAGTAAGCATATTATGAGATATTGGATCGAACTCTAGTATGGTCGAAGGGTAGCTTCTTGGTTCGACAGGATTAAGCATGAAGTCGAAAGCTGTTCACATGCTTATGTCGAAGATGCTAGGGTTGTTAGCATGTTAAATTAGGTTTTAGTGTTTAAACCCTAATTTGTTAAGTTAGCTTGTTTATTAAGTTGACTTGTGTAATGGGCCTTGTGGAAAAAGCCCATTAGTTAGTATGTTAGGTTTTATTATAAATAGCATACTAGTCTCTCATCATTGCTAAGCAGCAAATCCTAATTTAGGGTGAGAGAGGTTATTTGTTATTCTTGTAAACTTGTAATCTTGTTTTAAGAGAAAGTAAAAGAATAGCAGTTATAACCAATATTTGTGTTCTCCTCTTCTTCCTTGTCCTTTATTCATCCCTTATTTTATACTTTGTTCGTGGCATTGAATTCACAACAAATTGGTGCGGTGAGCGTGGAGAAGATGCCTTCAACAAAGTATGAGATTGAAAAGTTCACCAGAGTGAATGATTTCGGTCTGTGGCGCTTGAAGATGAAAGCCCTACTGGTTCAGCAGGGTTGTTTGGAAGCGTTGAAGGGAGAGGCAGCCATGAATGTAGAATTGACGGCAGCGGAGAAGACGAATATGATCGAGAAAGCACACAGCGCAATTTTGTTGAGCCTTGGTGATAAGGTTCTCCGGAAGGTATCAAAGGAGACGACGGCATCAGGGTTATGGGTGAAACTTGAAAGTTTGTATATGACCAAATCGCTGGTAAATCGACTCTACCTGAAGCAAGCTTTGTATTCATTCAAGATGATTGAAGACAAAGTATTGACTGAGCAGTTGGATATGTTCAACAAGCTGATTCTTGATCTTGAAAATATTGATGTGAAGATCGATGATGAAGATCAAGCGCTGTTACTATTGTGTTCTTTGCCTCGATCACATGCTCACTTCAAAGAAACTCTCTTGTATGGAAGGGAGTCCCTGACGTTTGAAGAAGTTCAATCAGCCTTGTACTCTAAGGACTTGAATGAACGAAAGGAGCATAAACCTTCGACTGTTGGCGAAGGTTTGGCCGTTAAAGGAAAACTCTTACGAAAGGATGGTAAGTTTGACAAGAAGAAAGGAAAAAGCCAGTCGAAGTCTTACAGTGGCGAAGCATCTGGCATTCGATGTTACCATTGTAAGAAGGAGGGTCACACAAGAAAGGTGTGCCCTGAACGCCTGAAATATCATGGAGGTAAGGATAATGGCAATGTTGTCATTGTTCAAGATGATTTCGAATCATCTGATGTTCTTGTGGTTTCAAGCAGTGACTCTAAGAAGGAGTGGATTATGGATTCAGGTTGCACTTGGCACATGACTCCAAACAAAGACTTGTTCGAGGAATTATGTGATCAAGATGGTGGATCAGTATTGCTGGGAAACAACAAGGCTTGCAAGATTGCAGGTGTTGGATCTGTGAGATTCAAGCTGCATGATGAGTCAATAAGGTTGTTGACTGAAGTCAGGTATGTTCCTGATTTGAAGAGAAATCTGCTTTCTCTTGGTGAATTCGACAAGAAAGGATATGTTTTTCAAGGAGAGAAAAGTATCCTAAGAGTCATGAAGGGTTCGAAGGAAGTCTTGAGAGGCGTGAAGAAACAAGGCTTGTATACCCTTGAGGCTGAAGTTGTAAGTGGTTCGACAAATGTTGCATCCACGAAACCTTTATCGAAAACAGAAATATGGCACATGAGATTGGGCCATGTCAGTGAAAGGGGTCTGGTCGAATTAGGGAAACAAAATCTGTTTGGTGGAGACAAAGTCGAAAAGCTGAAGTTTTGTGAACCCTGTGTACTTGGAAAATCTTGCAGAGTGAAGTTCAACAAAGGCAAACAAAGAACACATGGATCTCTTGATTACATCCATGCTGATCTTTAGGGGCCTGCAAGGTGTCCATCACATTCAGGAGCAAGGTATTTTCTATCCATAGTAGATGATTATTCCAGAAAATTATAGGTATTCATCCAGAAGACTAAGGATGAAACTTGTGAGAATTTCAAAAGTTGGAAGACTCTGGTTGAAAATCAGACTGGCAAAAAGGTCAAGAGGTTGAGAACCGACAATGGCCTTGAATTTTGCAATGAGACATTCGACAGTTTTTGTGCTGCCTCTGGTATTGCAAGGCATAGAACTACTGCAGGTACTCCACAACAAAATGGTTTGGCTGAAAGGTTTAATCGAACTATTTTGGAGAGAGTCAGATGCATGTTTACTAGTGCGGGGTTAACGAAGGTGTTCTGGGCTGAGGCTGTTTCGACAGCAACATATCTGATAAACAGATGTCCTTCGACAGCGTTAGATATGAAGACACCTGAAGAAGTTTGGTCGGGACATCCACCAGATCTCGACAAACTGAGAGTATTTGGCTGCGTAGCCTATGCTCACATTAGGCAAGACAAGGTCGAACCTAGAGCTCTGAAATGCATGTTCATGGGATACCCATAAGGAGTCAAAGCTTATAGCCTATGGTGCCTAGAGCCAGGTCACAGGAGGTGTATCACCAGTCGAGATGTAGTTTTCAATGAAGCTGAAATGGCTTTTAAGAAAACTGATGATGTTAGTTGAAGTACAGAAACATCTGACGAAGAGCTGGAACAGGTAGAGATTCCTGTTGAGGTGGAGCATGTTGATGCTGAATTGCATATCCCTGATGAAGTCGAAGAAGAAGCAGAAGATGCTGAAGAAGTTGAGGAAACTGACGATGACTACCTATTGTCGAGAGATAGGTCGAGAAGAGTCATAAAGGCACCTCAGAGGCTTGGGTATGCGAATCTTATAGCTTATGCCTTAATCTCTGCAAGTGAGGTTCTAGACGAATAACCTAGAGACTATAAGGAAGTTATGAGGAGTCGAAATAAGACTGAATGGCTGAAGGCCATGGATGATGAGATGAAATCTCTTCATGATAATCATACTTGGGAACTGATCAAGAAACCTGTTGGGGCAAGGTTAGTCAGCTGTAAATGGATTTTCAAAGTTAAGGAAGGAATTGAAGGAGTGACGTCGAAAAGATACAAGGCAAGGTTAGTTGCAAGAGGTTTCACTCATAAAGAAGGTGTCGACTTTAATGATGTGTTTTCTCCTGTTGTGAAGCATAGGTCCATTCGAATGTTACTTGCTATGGTAGCACAGTTCGATCTTGAACTGGAACAGATGGATGTGAAGACTGCGTTCTTGTATGGTGATCTAGATGAAACGATCCTGATGAGGCAACCTGAAGGGTATGTCGAAAAGGGGAAGGAAGATTATGTGTGCAAGTTAAAGAGATCTTTGTATGGGCTGAAACAATCTCCTCGACAGTGGAATAGGAGATTCGACAAGTTCATGGCACGCATAAGTTTCATTAGAAGTCAGTTCGACCACTGCGTTTACTTCAGATTTCGACCTAGTAATTCATTTGTTATTTTGTTGCTTTATGTGGATGATATTCTCATAGCAAGCAACAATGTTGAAGATGTGACGAGGGTGAAGGCTGAACTCAATAAGGAGTTCGATAAGAAGGATCTGGGAGCTGCTTCCAGAATTCTTGGAATTGACATTCGAAGAGATAGAAAGAAGTCTAAGTTATGTTTATCTCAAGAGGCATACCTACGGAAGATTCTTGAAAAGTTTGGTATGTTGAATTCGAAGCTAGTTGTGACTCCAACAAACCCTCAATTCAAGCTGAGTATTGATCAGTGTCCCAGTACTGATGTCGAAAGAGCCTATATGAATAGCATCCCATATGCTAATATAGTTGGTTCTTTGATGTATGCTATGGTCTGTACTAGACCCGACATAGCATACGCAGTAAGTCTTGTAAGCAGGTACATGGCGAATCCTGGAAAGGCTCACTGGCAAGCATTGAAGTGGATTTTAAGGTACATAAATGGGTCTCTGAAAAGAGTCCTAATTTATGGTGGAGCCTTGGGTGAAGATGGTAAAGCAGCAACTGGAGGATATGTCGACTCTGATTATGCAGGTTCTATGGATTCCAGAAAATCTATTTCTGGATATGTTTTCACTATGTTTGGCACTGGAATTAGTTGGAAAGCAACACTTCAGAAGGTTGTTGCTCTATCAACTACTGAAGCGGAGTATATTGCATTAACTGAAGCTGTGAAAGAAGCATTGTGGCTTGAAGGTTTTGCGAAGGAGCTGAATCTTCAAGGTCGAGGTATCACTGTTAAATGTGATAATCAAAGTGCAATACACTTGTCGAAGAATTCAGCCTATCATGAGCGAACTAAGCACATTGATGTGAGACTGCATTTGGTCAGAGGAGTAATCGAGCGTGGAGAAGTCCAAGTGCTGAAGGTTTCGACTGAACACAATGCTGCTGATATGATCACCAAGACATTACCGAGTTGCAAGTTTTTCCACTGCATGCAGTTGCTAAAGCTGCATGAAGAAAGCTAGTTTGTTCCCTTGATGTTGTAGAGTTAGATCCAAGGTGGAGATTTGTGAGATATTGGATCGAACTCTAGTATGGTCGAAGGGTAGCTTCTTGGTTCGACAGGATTAAGCATGAAGTCGAAAGTTGTTCACATGCTTGTGTCGAAGATGCTAGGGTTGTTAGCATGTTAAATTAGGTTTTAGTGTTTAAACCCTAATTTGTTAAGTTAGCTTGTTTATTAAGTTGACTTGTGTAATGGGCCTTGTGGAAAAAGCCCATTAGTTAGTATGTTAGCTTTTATTATAAATAGCATACTAGTCTCTCATCATTGCTAAGCAGCAAATCCTAATTTAGGGTGAGAGAGGTTATTTGTTATTCTTGTAAACTTGTAATCTTGTTTTAAGAGAAAGTAAAAGAATAGCAGTTATAACCAATATTTGTATTCTCCTCTTCTTCCTTGTCCTTTATTCATCCCTTATTTTATACTTTGTTCGTGGCATTGAATTCACAACACATATCGAAGCCAAATTTCACTTCCTGAGAGAAAAGGTAAATTAAGGTGAACTTGAAGTTAGGCATTGCTCGAGTGAAGTAAAATTGGCCGATGTTTTCACCAAAAGATTGAAGATCGACAGATTCCTAAATTTGAGAAAGAAATTAGAAATAGTTCAGATCGACTATTTTTAGTGTTGTTCGACAACTTGGATTATAGGGGGTATGTTGACATTTTATTAGGATTGATATTATTAATATAATATCAAATATAATCTAATATAATAATATAAAATATAATCCAATTTGTGTAAGCTCAATCCCAATTAGGATTATGTATAAATAGCCATAGTTTGTATTATTATTTGTACAATTCAATAATATAATTCTTATTATTTTTTTATTTTCTCTCTATTCTCTCCTCACTAAAAATATCACACTCACTAACAATACGGATCAAATAATGTATATACATTTAACTACATCATGTGTTATAAAATCCATTATGGTTGTTAAACACATGTTATGTTATACCATCCTTTTGTAATGGAAAATATAAAAAATAATAAATAGGGAGTGAGAAATACACCAAAGTATAAACTAAGGTAGATAACAACACAAAGTGTTAGCCATCTAACTAAAAATGATAAACAAGTGAAGATACAGTAAACAACAAAAATCATTTTGTCATGATACTAAAGGTTTGTTTGTTTTGGCTTTTTTTTAAAATGATTTTTATAGTGTTATAAAATTTTGTGAAAAAAAATCTTACAAAGAAACTTTTTATAAAAGCTCCAAATGAAAATTTTGTTTGAATAGTTATTCTTAAAATGTGATTTTAGGTATTTCATTTATTTATGGATAAAAAATTTGGATATCAAAATTTCAAAAAATCACTTAATTTTGAAGCAATTTCAAATAGATTTTCATAAAAATCATTTTTGAAATACAACTTTTTGAAAAAATTTACGATTTTGACAAAGTTTTGGTCTTTAATATTCTATGTCTATGTTCTAGGATGTCAAAATTAGTGTTTTATTTTAGAAAAAATGAATAAAAAAAAAACTTGTAATATTTTGAAAACGGTTTTGGAGAATCTATTTTCAAAAATACAAAAAAAAATTCATTTTTTTAAAGCTCAAACAGTCAGGCCCTTAAAGTACTTGAGCACAGATATATTCGAAGGTAATAAAATCATCACTAAAGTTTATTTTTTAAAAGAAAAAATATTGATAAAACCTTTAAAGAATAAAAATATGTTCATTGCAACCAAATTTAAGTTCGAAAGTCGTACGACTTGCGTCTGTTTACTCAAGAATAAAAGGATGTGCATCAAGTTATTCTTTTTTTAATTCGATTTTGGTTTATATAAAAATATGAGAGTTGAAACGACAAAGTTGTAGAACTTGCGTCTCTCAAACTCAACGGTCAAAATAGATCTACATTTATTTTATTAATTTTTATTCTTTACACTTTAGTTATTAATTTATTAAAAAGAACGAGTGAGGCTTAGGATGGCTAAATTGTATTCGAGAAGAAAAATGAGGCTTATAACGGACCAGACGTGTGTCTTGCATCCTAACCCCAAGAGTAAAAGGATGGACATTTGAGTTTAATATCCTACTAATTGATTTAATTATTATTTTTCATAATTTAGTAGAAAATCAAATTTACGGTCACTTTTTTAAAAGAGATTACTAATTGAAAACAAATCACATTAATTAACCAATAAAAAATTAATAGACTTAATTCATAAAATACTAGTTTTTTTATATAAAATAAAAAAATATAATAAGTAATAAGAATCAAGTGGACCTTAAAAATATGGGAGTCAATGGTCCGGACATAAGTTTATTACCAATAAGCTAATTAAAAACTAAATTGAATAAAAAAACAATTAGTATCTAAATCATAAATAAACTAAAAATGAGGGTGTGGTTTAGTTGAGGGATGCATTTGCTTTTTTCTGTATTAACGGAATTTTGAGCCCAATTTAACCAACAAAAAAACAAAAAAACAAAAAACAAAAAGGGGGTGCGGTTTAGCTTAGGGGTGTAGGATTCTATTCAAGCACCATTTTTTTCCTCTCTCAATCAACAACAACCAACACTCATATGTCACAATAATGACATAATTTTTTTTGTAAGCACAAACAAATCTACAAAGACAACATGAATATTTATTATGAACAACACATAAAACTACAAAACAACATGCATATTTATTTTATATGAATATGTTTTATGAACAACACAGAAAACTAAAACAATAACATTAATATGTTCTACAACTACAACATGAAAATTTACATAAACAAAAATAAACCTCCAAACTCTTAAAAATAAAGAATGATGTTGTGAAGTTGAAGTTGGTGATGTTGTTCTTGATGTTGTCCATCGATGAAAGTAAAAAGGTGGTGTCTTTGAAGAATGAAAATGAGTATTCTTTCATCAATCTCAGCCTTTATTTTTTTCTCAATCAAAAGAGCATCAACATATCAGATACCAACAAAAGAGCATTAAAAACCAAAATACCAAAATCTACCTCATAAACAAGGTGAACTCTCCCGCTAAAGGTGCATGTAGATGATAAAATTCGGAATTCATTCCATGAAGGTACAAAAGTCCATCCTCTATCTACTAAATAAACATTTCTAGGCAAAAAGATTCTTCTCCTCCGTTGAAATGGCGTAAGGTTAGATCTCAAATAACCAGATCCATATCAACATATTAGATACTAACAAAAAACATTAAAAAATCAAATACCAAAACCTACGTCAGAAACAAGGCGGACACCACCGCTATAGGTGCAGGTTGATGATGGAATTATGAATCCAATCATTGAAGGTGCAAAAGTTCATCTCTGACAGTGCCGGCCCTGGGTCTGGGAAAATAAGCCCACAACACATGGCCTTAATAAAATGGGGGCCTCAAAATTTGGAAGGTGTAGTTAAAAAATAATAATACTAAAATATTAAAGGGTTAAATAAGTTTTTGGTCCCTATAAATATTGCAGTTTCATTTTTAGTCCCTCATGGGTTTTGGCAACGGTTTTTTTGTAAAAACCGTTGCCTAAAGTCAGGAGAGACTAAAAATGAAAACTGCAATATTTATAGGGACCAAAAACTTATTTAACCCAATATTAAATTATATATCTTTTAGAAAGATTAAAATACAACACGTTGCTTATGGCCTAGCGAATTTGCCAATGCTTTGCGGTCGGCCCTAGGCCAGGGCAAACAAGCCCACAGCCTAGGGCCTCAATAAAATGGGGGCCTCAAAATTTGGGTGGTGTAGTTAAAATATAATAATACTAAAATATTAAATTATATATCTTTTAGAAAGATTAAAATACAACATGTTGCTTGTGGCCCAGCGAATTTGCCAATGCTTTGCGGGCGTGGAGTTCTCAGTTCGAGACTTGTTGCCTTCCAAACTTCCAGTTGTTTATTTTTTACCTTATGGGCACAACTACAGTAAATAAACATGGCAATTAAAACCATCATTTTAAAAAGACAAATTTAATTGATTATGCCTTAGTGCCATAAGTCACTAAATGTAACTAATTTAACACTTCTAATTTTAATTATAAAATAATTTGTTTTTAATCGATTAAAATTTATAATTAAATTTTAAATCCAAAATTTATTTTTAAGGGTTATTTATTAGAACTCTTATAATTTTATTTTAATTTATTTTAGTATAAATTTTAGAAATTATTTATATATTATAATTAAATATTTAAAAATTTGTCATATAATTACCTAATTTATTATAGTTTTTATGGTGAAATTGTTAGCTGAAGATTTCGTTTTGAAAGAAATGCCCTTCGAAGGTTCGAAGTTCGAAGAAGATGGATTACTGATGACCATCCTTGAAGATAGAGAATGGCTACTGATGGCCATGCTTCGAGAATGATGTTTAAGTTGAAGCAAAATAGTGAGCACCGAAGCTAATTTCGAGAAGAATGATCTTTGGAACTTAGACGTTTTTGCGAGATATGCAAAGTACTGAAGCTTAGCGTATTTTCGTGGCATTCTCGATTATAATTATGTTGCCACGCGTCGAAGGAGGATTCAGGCGGGATGATTTGAATTTCGAAGTAGTTTATGTAACCGCACGAAGACAGATGGCATCCCTGGATTTTCTGCGAGCAACGTGGCATTAGATTAGCGTAGGACCGTTAGGGTCGAAACTAGTATAAATAAGGATCTTAATGTTAGGATTCCGTGTGTTCATTTTGTACAAATCACTCACATATTGCTCAAGTATCAAGTGTTAAGAGAAAGAGTTCGCTGAGAAATGTACGTATGACACCAACCCCAATTTAAATACATGTGTATTTTCCTTTATTCAAGTATCTTTCGATATTATTACGCTTTCTTTTACGTTCTGTCATTTACCTTCCCGCACTCTTTATTTTCACATCATTTATCTTCGAAGCACTTAACTTTTTTGCACTTTAAGATTCTTGCACTTTTACAAGTTTTGTCTTATGTTTTATCTTTAACTTTCGTTGGTGTTATATTTACGTGTATAACATGGTGATTGCTAATCTTTATTTATTTGATTAAGTATTTCTTATTTCGAGACACACCAATCATATACATAATTCAAACTATCATGAATAACAACCTATTTGACTATGTCCTAGGATCAATCTAGTCGATCCTGCGAGTAACCAAATCATATTTATTATAGTTTGGAAGACTAGCGGTTGTTTACCGGAAATCACCGTAAACAAATTGGCACGCCCAGTGGGACCGTGTCAAACAGATTGTTATTAATCGATTATTTTGTTTTGTCTAGAAAATATCAAGACCTTGTATGAACCTTAGGAACGGTAAATTAACAAACAGTGCACGACCGATTCCTAAACGAAGGTACAACAAGATAATGGTTGTTACGACCAGTACGGGGGGAGATCAAGATCCCCCACAAGGGTCAGGAACAGGAGCGGCAAATTCTGCGCATGTTTCGACTTCTACTCAAGGAGCGCGGAACATACCAGGTCCAAATGGATCGAGACCCATGGATAGTTCCTAGGCTATACCTGAAAACAATACAGCAACGACAGGGACTATTCCAGTTTCGGTATCGACTACCGCACCTCCATCCTCAAGTGCAAGCGAGATGCAACTTGCTTCGACGAATGCTGCAAACCAATTATTCTCCCCTGGATCATCTGCGTTCGAATGGAGACCAAACAGTCAATATGGAATGCCATATCCATACATGACAGGTACACGAGGAGCAAGACCTACACACACTACAACTAACCCCGCGACATTCTCGCCAAATGCTGGTTCAGTAGGTCGAAGCGCACAAAATACTGGCTTCTCTGCCCAAATACCTAATTTTACCACAAGTAATCAAGCAGCATTCCGACAAGAGATGGACGCAAGTAATCACGATATGTTAGGAACCCTGGCCAGAGAATTATCGTCAATCTTAAATCCTTTAGCAACAAATATTGCTAGTACGAATCGGGAGAATATGGAAACCTTTCAAAATATATCATCCCAAATGAATCGAATGGCAGAATTCATGGGTGTTCCACAACCCAGGCGGAGAAATAACCAATCCTCTTATCGAGAAGGAGACCCCATTCTAGAACGTGTCCAAAATGCAGTGCCTCCACCTAGTGCAACCACTGCTGGCGTAATCCCTCCACAGAGAACAACAACGGTCGAAAGGGATCGGGTAATAGATCTAGAAGCTTCGAACCGAAGAATTATCCCTGCTCAACAAGAGTTTGAGGAGGAGAGACCCAGATTAAGGGTAGTAGGTAGGAACGAACACCCAGACGAAGTAGTTCAGAGAGTCAGGAGAGAAAACCTAGCCACAGAAAATAACTTAACTGCTATGATAGAGAGAGTTATGGCCAATAATGGCCTCAGTACTGGACTTCGACGTCCAAATTATACATCTCCCATAGCGGATTATATCATGCAAACAGAGTTGCCAAGGGGCACCAAAGTGCCAAAATTTACTAAGTTTTCAGGGGACACGAATGAATCAACGGTGGAACATATTGCCAGGTATCTGACAGAAGCCGGAGACTTAGCAGGGAATGAGGATTTAAGGATTAAATACTTCCCTAGTTCGCTGACAAAAAATGCGTTTGTTTGGTTTACTACCTTACCTCCAAATTCTATAGATGCATGGGCCCACTTGGAGAGATTATTCCATGAACAATTTTACATGGGTCAAACCAAGATAAGTTTGAAAGAACTGGCTAGCATCAAGAGGAAATTCTCGGAGTCTATTGACGATTACTTAAACAGGTTCCGTTTGTTGAAATCAAGATGCTTCACGACTGTCCCGGAGCATGAATTAGTTGAAATGGCTGTAGGTGGCCGAGATTATTCAATTCGAAAGAAACTGGATACTCAATACCTGAGAGATATGGCCCAGTTGGCAGATAGAGTTCGACAAGTCGAACGGTTAAAAGCAGAAAAGGCCAGAGCTAGTAAGAGTTATAAGAAGGAAAGAGTAGCATACGTCGAAGCAGACGAAGTTGATGGCGAACCTTTCGAAGACTCATGCGACATGGAAGAGGTTGAAATAGATCTCGCCGAGTTAAAGGAAGCGCCACCCTATGCTTGCAAATTACTCACCCCTTCTAATGGAAGAAATCCAGTAGATAATGATAAAAGTGATAGGTTCCCCAACAAAACTTACACGTTTGATGTCACTAAGTGTGACGAAATATTTGATTTACTAGTAAAAGATGGCCAAATGATAGTGCCTCCAAATTCTAAAATTCCTCCGTTAGAACAATGGAAGAAGAGAGGTTTTTGTAAATATCATGGTTTCTTAGGCCACAAAACCTCACAATGTTTTCTTTTCAGGAATCTAATCCAGAATGCTATCAAGGATGGACGTTTGAAATTCGCTGACAAAAGCAAGAACCCTATGAAGGTTGACGCTGATCCTTTGAACGTGGCTGACACTAACTTGTGTGAACCATTTGATGTCAACATGGTGGAAGTATCTTAAATTCATGCTGCTGGATCAAAGACAATTTCAGATGGAAAGTAGGCTACTGAAAGCCTAAGTGACAATCCGATCCTCAATACTGATGTTGAAGGATCCTTCGATGCTGAAATGATTGAAGATTCGAAAGGAGAAACAAGTGAGGCCACTGAAGACCTCACGATGAAGCTTCAACAGATACAAATTTCTGAAGTCCCTCCGGCGGTTGTTAATATGGTCAATGCTAGACGTCCCTTATCTGAAATCGAAGAACTGGAAAAATGGTTGATGTGGGAGAAAGCAAACCTTGAGATTCCGCCAAGGGGAAACAGTTTGAAGGATTATCTTTGGAATTGTCATATAATGAATGGAGGAAAAAGGGTGATGTGCCCAAGATGTTCAATTATGACAAATCGGAGGATCCAGGCCAATTTCGAGAGGGCTTTGCGAGAAAGGTTAGAGCAACCTTGGAGAAGAGGAAACCTGCTGTTGAAAGTGTACCCAAGGTCTGAAGAAAGCTTGGTTGGGTTTTTGGTCAGGTGTCACAACGACAATTCGGAAGTTGCACTATGCCCTAGATGTGGTGCAGTCTATGACGAACTGCTAGCAGGATCATTCGAAAGGGGGTATCTTTATATGGGTCGGGAGACCCAGGGACTGCGTCCTAACTTTTTTGGGTTCGATGATCGAACCCCATTGAGAAGGCCTGACAGCCCACACCCTAGAGCTCGAAGGGTTACATTCAAGGTTCCTGCAGACATACCTAGGGATAGATGGATGCAAGCTGGTGCCAGAACCAACAAATGGCGAAGTTGGGACCAGGGTGGAAGAACTGCAATGGCATATAGAAAACAATTCCAGACTTCTAATCGAGAGATGTACAGGTTGGAAAATTACAAAGGCAAAAATCCTATGTCTAGATCCCAATGGAGAAGACACCAGAGGATGAAGAAAGCCCAAAGGAAATTCAAACCAAGGGAGGCTGGAGAAACAAGTAGCAATCAAATCCCAATGCAGGGGGCGAAGACAAGCAAACCTCCGTTGGAGCGCAAGTTGTTCGATTCTGAGAACGAGAAAGAAGAGGAGAGGATGCATTCAAGCCTTTGGAAAAAGGATGATAGAATGACAAATGATTTTGACTCTGATGGAGTATCATCTATAAACCTCAATGATAACACGAAAATGTATCACATATTTGGCTTGATTTACATATATTATTTCCCTATTTTATCTTAATTATGTTGCTTTATGTTGGTATTATGCTGGTATTTTCATTGTTTTAGGTTTTATGTTCGTTTTGAGGACAATTTGTGAAAAGGAAAGAAATGGAGCTAAAATCACTACTATTTGTGCCTAAAAGATGGAAAAGGGGTGCTGTAGCAATAAAGGGGTGCAAAGAAGGCCCAATTGAGAAAACTACAAGTCCAGCCCACGAAGAAGCCAATTGCGCGTGGCCCAAGTCATTCCAGCACGTGGAGACGCACGTCTCCAACGTCTCTATGCCACCTCACCAAAAGGAGACGCACGTCTCCAGCTGCCTTCTAGATCTTCTCCACTTGAGACGCACGTCTCAAGTCATTCAAAGGCTCTCCCCAAAAAGTGGAGACGCCCGTCTCCAAGAGTACGTGGACCCCGCCACTTTCTCCATTAATTTAGTGGGCAATTCCAAGTCTTCCTATATTTTCTCAACTTCCCACGCATGATCTCCACTACTTCTCACATGATGCTGAAAGGAACTTCCATTTCCATTCCCTATAAATAGAGGCTGAGCATTCATTTGAGAGTATCCAAGTTTTAGGCGCGGAAGCGCTGTTCATAGTTTTAGGCATATATTATCATTTTGTAAAAGTGGTAGTTTCTCACATTGAGGAACTACCACACCATTAGTTTTAGGCCTACAATTTATGTACTCTTGGATCACAATCTTGCCGACATTATTTCAAAGCTTCATTCAAGTTTCAAGATTTGTTTTGTTCGCAATTTAATTCAAGTTTATTTCGTCTGCTTTACTTCCAGGTTTATTTATTTGCAATTATTTTAGTTTTATGTTCTGGTAATTTAACCGTAGGGATCCGAATTAAATTGGCTTAATTATGTTTTATTAATTATCACTTGTTTTTGGTTTGTATGTCTAATTTAATTAGTAAGTCTTAAAACCAATAGAGCGAAAGTTTGAGGGGTTAAGCCGGTCAAAGGTTAAAATCAATAGAGCGAAAGTTTGAGATCTTTAACTGGATAGTAGACATAGGACATTAGTTTTAAGGATGGCGAAAGCGTATTAGAACTAATTAGAACTTATTTATTTTCAAAAAGTGTTTTTATACCCGCGCGGGATGGCGAAAGCGTACGTTAGGGATATTAGCATGTTCCGAGTCAACAGAGCGAGAGTTTGAGATTAGGAGATTTAAGTAGATAACGACTTCATAAAATAAGCATTTTATTAATTACGCTGTTTTCAAAAAGCGTTTCTAAATCTGGTGGGATGGCGAAAGCGTACGTTAAGAGTTAGGATCGTAGTCTGAATCAATAGAGCGAGAGTTTGAGAGGAGGACTTTTAATCAATAGAATTAATAAAGATCTTTAATTGAATTAACACCATAGCCAATGGACCTTCGGATCACCTAAGTTAGATGAAATACATACTGATATCCGTTTGTTATTATATTTTATCTAGATTTAAGATTTTAGTTTCCCCATTTATAAAAAAACCCCAAATATCATTAGCCTTAGCTTTACATAGTAACTTTAGATAACGGTAGGTCGATTTATAGTCCCTGTGGATTCGATATCTTTTAAAACTACACGACACGACTGTGCACTTGCAGTTATCCCGACTAATAGACACGTAAAGTCGCGATCACTCAACTGCAATGTTGTATCTGTACTCCCTCACGAGTTTAATCAAGAAACTGAAGTTGAAGATTGTGAGGAGGCTGACGTCGAGAGATGGCAAAACACAGACCTGTGTGTTACTATGTTCTGAATAACGGTGCAGTTGAGGAGCAGAATGCCTTCTTCGAAAGGCCTGATGAAGGTATGCGAAACCATTTGAAGCCACTCTACATAAGGGCTAAGATCGAAAATGTTGGAATTAATAAAGTCCTGGTAGATGGAGGGGCAGCAGTGAATCTAATGCCCTAATACATGCTGAAAAGAATTGGTATGTTTGATACTGATATAAGGCCACATAATATGGTTTTATCTAACTATGAAGGCAAAATAGGGCAAACCTTGGGAGTTGTCCAAGTAAATCTCACGGTGGTATCAGTCACAAGGCCAACTATGTTTATGGTCATACCTGCAAAAGCAAATTATAATCTCTTGCTCGGAAGGGAATGGATCCATGGGGTTGCTGTTGTGCCTTCGACAATGCATCAAAGGTTAACTATTTGGAGAGAAGATGGCATAGTGGAGAATATTGAGGGAGACCAAAGTTACTACATGGCTTTAGTTAACCAGGTTAATAAGACTAACTTCGATAGGAATTTGGCAAATATAGGGCCTTGCCATGCTGCGGAAGATATATATACCCCGAATAAGAACGCATTGTATTACTTATCTTTGCACCCAAATGGATTCCAGTGGAATAGAGAAATAATGGATGGCCCAGAAGATACCGCACCAATAGAGCATGATCCAACAATACGACCAACAGGCTGGGATGACAAAGTTGATGATGTCTGAGTCATCATTTTTCGAAAAGATTTCGGCTTACGTAGCCGAGAATAAAAGAAAGACGGCTCTCGAAGCCGAATTGTCAAACATGTTGTTTAATGAAGGTCTAAAAAAGGAAGAAACTCCAGATTTGGGGATAGATACGATCCCTCACCTGCCTGAAGATTTAGTCCGAGTCGAAGAGATTTCAGGAAAAGAGATAGGTCAAAGATTGGATGCAATCTACGACGAAGAGCCTTTGGGTTTCGAGAAGGACCCAATGGGATCAAATATCAAAATGTTAGCCCAAGATCTACTCGAAGAAGTAAATCTCGGAGATGGAGATCAAAAGAGGGTAACATACGTCAGTGCGAAACTAGCGCCAACGCTGAAGTCAAAAGTGGTTGCGTTGTTGAAGGAGAACAAAGATTGCTTTGCATGGGATTACGATGAGATGCCTGGTTTAGGGAGCGATTTGGTCAAATTAAAGTTACCCATAAAGGAAGGAAAAAAGCCCATCAAGCAAACTCCTAGAAGGTTCGCACCAAAAATTCATTCGAAGATTAAAGCAGAAGTCGAAAGACTCCTACGGTGTAAGTTCATCAGAACCACAAGGTATGTCGAATGGATTGCTAATATTGTACCAGTTATTAAAAAGAATGGTTCATTAAGAGTATGCATAGATTTTTGTGATCTGAATGCAGCAACTCCTAAGGATGAATATCCCATGCCTGTGGCAGAAATGTTAGTAGATTCAGCCGCAGGCTTCGAATATCTAAGTATGTTGGATGGATACTCTGGTTATAATCAGATTTTCATTGCAGAAGAAGATGTGTCTAAAACAGCTTTTCGTTGCCCAGGGGCAATAGGCACCTATGAGTGGGTTGTAATGCCTTTCGGTTTAAAGAATGCTGGGGCAACCTACCAGAGAGCAATTAATTCAATATTTCATGATTTTATAGAAACATTCATGCAAGTATACATAGAAGATATCGTTGTGAAATCTGTCTCAGATTACGATCATCTCGATCATCTAAGCCAATCATTCGAGAGAATGCGAAAACATGGCTTAAAGATGAATCCCCTTAAATGTGCTTTCTTTGTGCAGGCTGGAGATTTCCTGGGCTTTGTGGTTCATAAAAAGGGAATAGAAATTAACCAGAATAAAACGAAGGCAATTATGGAAACTAAGCCTCCATCCACGAAGAAAGAACTGCAGTCCTTGCTGGGGAAGATAAATTTCTTGAGAAGATTCATCTCTAATTTGAGTGGACGCACGCAAGCTTTCTCCCCTCTACTTCGTCTCAGAGAAGGAAAATTCGAATGGCGTGCTGAACATCAAGAAGCTTTTGATAAAATCAAGCAATACTTGATCCATCCACCAATCTTATCTCCCCCAAATGGGAAGAAGCACATGTGCCTGTATATTTCTGCTTCAGATAATACAATAGGCAGTATGTTAGCACAAGAAGATGAAAATGGCATCGAAAGAGCCATTTATTATTTAAGTAGAGTACTCAATGATGCAGAGACTAGGTATAGCGCAATAGAAAAACTCTGCCTTTGTTTATATTTCTCTTGTATCAAACTCAAGTATTATATAAAGCCAGTTGATGTTTATGTTTCGTCTCATTGTGATGTTATCAAACATATGTTATCAAAGCCAATATTGCATAGTCGAATTGGCAAATGGGCTTTAGCCCTTACTGAGTACTCACTGATATTTCAACTTCTCAAGGCAATGAAAGGTCAGATTGTATCAGATTTCATTGTTGACCATGCAGTGGTTGAGAACCCTCCACAATATGTAGATTTGAAGCCTTGGAAGCTATACTTCGATGGTTCGACTCATAGAGAGGGAACTGGTGTTGGAATATTGATAATTTCTCCTGATGGAATTCCAACAAAGCTCAAGTACAAGATTGAAGGTCCTTTATGCTCCAACAACGAAGCTGAATATGAAGCACTGATTGCTGGACTTGAAGCTTTGTTAGTATTGGGGGCAACCAGAGTCGAAATTAAAGGAGACTCCGAACTAGTAATTAAGCAACTAACAAAGGAGTACAAATGCATCAAAGAAAACTTGATCATGTACTTTGTCATAGCAAATAGGCTGCTTAAAAAATTCGAATATGTGGAGTTAAACCATGTTTCGAGGACCAAGAATCAAGAAGCAAATGATTTGGCACAGTTAGCCTCAGGATATAGGGTATCGAAAGAAAAATTAGAAGAACTTATCGAAGTCAGAGGGAAAGCAATGGCTACCAAACTTTCCCCAAGTGACCTGGAGAATTCACAATTAGGCTTTGCCTGCAAAGAAGAATTTGAAGTGTTAAATATAGACTCTTTAGCAGACACAGATTGGAGGAGTCCAATTGTGAACTATCTAAAAGATCCTTCGACAGACACGGATAGAAAGGTGAAATATAGAGCCTTGTCATATTTTCTGATGGGGAACGAATTGTTCAAGAAAACTCCTGAAGGGGTCTTGTTAAAGTGCTTGGGTGAAGCAGAAGCATATTTGGCTCTCTCAAATGTACACAGTGGAGCATGTGGGGCACATCAAGCTGGGCACAAAATGAAATGGCTTTTGTTTAGATATGGAATGTATTGGCCTTCTATGTTAAAAGATTGCATAGAATTCGCAAAAGGGTGTCAAGAATGTCAAGAACATGCAGGTATTCAACACGCTCCAGCAAATGAGTTAAGTCCAATAATAAAACCATGGCCTCTCAGAGGTTGGGCACCAGACTTAATTGGAGAAATTCATCCTAAATCCTCTAAGGGTCAAAGATACATACTAGTAGGAATAGACTACTTCACAAAATGGGTCGAAGCGATACCACTGGCGAATGTGGACCAAGAGGCTGGGATTGAGTTTATTCAAAGACACATCATATATAGGTTTGGAATCCCAGAAAGTATAACCACAGACTAAGGATCAGTATTCACTGGACGGAAAATGCAAGACTTCGCCAAAGAAATGGGTTTCAAATTGCTCACTTCTATACCTTACTATGCTCAGGAAAATGGACAAGTCGAAGCAGCAAACAAAATAATAATCGGTCTCATAAAGAAACATGTGGGAAAAAAGCCTAAGAGTTGGCACAAAACCTTAGACCAAGCGCTTTGGGCTTGTCGAACATCTCCAAAAGAAGCTACAAACACTACGCCATTCCAATTGACATTTGGGCATGACGCAGTACTCCCAGTTGAGATATATTTGCAGTCAGTTCGGATACAAAGACAGGCAGAAATCCCTCCTAACATGTATTGGGAATTGATGATGAATGAATTAGTAGACCTGGACGAAGACAGACTTCGAGCATTGGAGATGATAAAAAGACAAAAAGAAAGAGTGTCCAGAGCATACAACAAGAAGGTGAAAGGTAAAACTTTTAGCAATAATGACTTAGTCTGGAAAGTTATATTACCCATAGATCGAAGGAATCAAGCACTTGGTAAATGGTCCCCACACTGGGAGGGACCCTTTCGAATCTTGAAAGTATTTTCGAATAATGCTTACGAGATAGAAGAGTTAGCAGAAGATCGCAGGATCCTAAGAGTAAACGAGAAGTATCTAAAGAGATACAAACCAAGCATGCACGAAGTAAAGATTGCAAAAACGTAGATATTGAAGTATATTACGTAAGCCAAAATGGTTGAATTAACACCAAAATGGCTTTGTTGTCTAAACAAATATGTATGGCAAAATAAAAGAAGAGACGAAGAAATTTGCTTAACATCTTCCATTAATAATTAAGGGAGTACATTCGTTACAGGAGATTTGGTTTCCAAAACATGGAAGGTTACAAAAAGAAACTAAAGCAAATAAAAACCTAGACTAAACTACCTCCTAGTTGATCCTCTAGTCTAAGCCTTCCAAAGGTAACAGGGGCAAGCTCTCTGCCTCGAACATGTTCATGGATCCGGAGTTGCGCATCCTTCTCACTATTCCCTTTTTAAGGAATATGTAAGACAAGAGCCTTCCATATGGAAGACAGGTCACAACCCCTTGACGGGCAGCAGCCATGGAAACGGCTTTGACAAGCCCTTTGAAAATCATTAAAGGGAAGTTGATTTTCTTCCCACGAAGGGCACAGAGGATAAACTCCAAGTCCTCCATCAAGATGCTGTTTTGGTCATGGTTTCGTTGTTGAAAGTTACCCACGAGCAGTTGATGCCAAACCCTGATGACCTTGGCACTATAAGGGTCGTTGTCCATGAGAGTCCTCAACAGAAGATGAGTCGTCATGTTGAAGCTATTATCATCAAAGGTTTCACCAGAATTGTTGCATCTCATCAAGTTAGAGATGGTGGAAGGAGTGATTCTGATTTGGGCACGTCGAACTTCAGAGACTATAGTAGTTCTGCCCTCTGGATCTATGCGTAGGGATGCAAACATCCAGAAATCAGCCAGCATGTTGGGATAAACTGGTCCCTCCAGGATTTCATAATAGAAATCAAGTTCTTGATTGGCAAAGAGAGCGCTGATGCTGATGAAGTTTTCATCAAACTCTTCTTCGGAAAGTTTGAACTCTTTCTTTATGCAAGCTCTAATGTTGTTATAAGTAAGAGGTTGCGCCATGAGGAGAAGAAAAAGTTGAAAAGAGTTGTCTTTTAGACTCTGTGTTTTTGAGAAATAGAGGAAGAGAAACAAGGTTTCAAGCAAGTGTGAAAGAAAAAGTGTGATGTTAATCCTTTATATAGACCTGGGGCAATAGAGGGACGGTTTAATTGTAATGATTGATTGGACTGCGTTTGGTATTCCAAAGAGGAGTTATGGCTTCCGCCGTTTCCCGCCCTAGGAAGTTGAAATGTAATCATGAGAAACTGGTGCACGCACGTCTTAAAAGAGACGTTTTGAAGGAAGTGACGTCATCACTTAAATGATGGTTACGACTAAGGGAGTGGAAACGTCAAGTCTAGACTAGAAGGAGTGCGAAGGATAGTCAGGTCACGTGCTTGCATTTATTAAGATTACTGTGACAATTAAATATATTTTGGCAAGATTTGAAGAATTGCTAAAGTTTTACACATAATCGTTGCAAAATGGAATAGAATATGTAAACTGGCAAACAAAAGGTCTACATAGATATATTCCTGGTGGAATTCGATTACAAGACAAATCAATGTGCATTACAGAAAAGTCATTACAAGATTCGAAAGGACTAATTAAAATCTCTAGGAAGAGTGTCTTTTATCTTCGAATACTGAATCTCCCAGGAAGACATGCGAAGTTCAATCAAGGCCCGTTGTTTCTTCAGTTCGTCAATTTCGGGAACTAGTTTTTGTGCAGCTTCGAAATGCTGGATTCCTAAACGCACAACTTCAGTCAATTCCTGCTCACTGGACTGTTGAATGGTTGCCTTACGAGATTCAGCCTCCTTTATCTTTTCTTCAAGCTAGACAATCTCTTGTTTCCAGGATTGGATATTCCGCTCACATTCATCGTACTCTTGTTGTTTCTCTGAGCGTTTAAGCTTGAGAGCATCACCTTTCTTCGACGCATCAGTAGTGGCTTTCCAAGATGAACTATGAGAAGCCACCTTCGTAGTAAGTTGCTCCTCAATATTGCGACGTCGAAGAATGTTTGATTGAAGTTGTTCGATCAGAGAACCCAGCAAAACAATCATCTCCGAGACTTCTTTCGAAACCAGAAGCAGATCCACCTTTTTTAGAAGTTGATTCAAGCCATGACTTTTGGTAGGATCCTTGCTAAGAATTTCGACGAGGTTGGTTTCGAAGAACTTTTCCTTTATCTGATGAAGAAGTACAGAAGTATCCTCTTTGTCACCAGATTCTGGCTGGACAGCTGGAGAAGTTTCGAGCTCAGAAGGTGAAATGTTATCAGTATTCATCATAGCCTTGAGGAAGCTGAGAGGATCAGTTTGTTTAAGCTGCTCCAATTCTGAAGGAGTGGGCTTTGCTGGGGCAGGCGTCGAAGTAGTTTCAGGAGAAATTATGGTCCCAAAAGGTGTAGTTTCATGAGGAACTACTGTGGCTAGCTTGGAGGTTTCTTCCATAACATCTTGTTCAGATAAAGAATCCTCACTACTAGTTGGATGACCAGCTGCATTGTGGCTACCTGAATATTGTTGATCTGCTTTTTCGCTCTGGTGAGTAGGTGGAGAATCATCAGTTGAATGGCTTTCTTCGACTGGCATATTAGGAATGATGGTCGCTAAAGGCTGAGCATCTTCGACAGCTAGTGAAAGCACGTGAGATTTGGCTGCATTAAGTAATTAGGACACATTATGATGGGTAGATTGCAAGAAATCTGTTTGTCGTAAGAAAAAATGTACACTTACCTTGGAGACTATCAAGGTCGATGGTAAGGTTGAAGGCTTTGAGATCAGAAGTGGTTGTGCCAGCATCATCCTACAATCATAAGGTAAAATGTTAACTTAATTGTTTAAGTTAAAATTTATAGAAATGATTATGTTATGAGATCCAAATACCTTGGTTGGAATGTTATCTGGACTCGAGTTGTGGCTCTCCACAACAAGAACGTTACTACCACCTTTCAAAGGTGATTCTTCAGAAGATACCTTATCAACCGGTGAAGGAATTTTCGAAGAACCAGACCCCTTTTCTTTGCCTGAAGGAGTGACAGTCTTCTGTCTTTTCTTGTGTCCTTGCCTGGTGCGAGGAGGAGATTTGTCTTCATCATCTGAAACAACGGTTTGAGGATCTTTTCGCTTCGAGTGCACCGGAGGTTTCGAAGTCTGAAGAATATGAATTGAGCAAAGTAAGTACCATCCACAGAAATATACCAATTGGAATATAAAATGCGTGTATACCGTGGGTTTCTTGCCGGTCGTGGTAGAATCACTTCTACTTGCCTTGTTGCTCTTCGAAACTCCAGAATCCTTTTGTGCAGCGGCTTCTTTGATCTTTCTCTTTCGAGCTACGGCTGTAGTTGAAACTGGAATCAGTATTTCAGCCAAAAGAAAGAAAAGTTTGTCGAAAGTTGTCTAAACCCAAACCTTCAGGTATTGGAGTCAAGACACGAACATGTTCAAGATCTATATGAAGGTGTCCTTTGAAAGTATCCAGGGTATGCTTAGTCGGGACCACTCGTTCAGCGCGTTTTTTAGTGCTTTCCTGAAGAATTTTAAAAGCATTCCCACACACGAACCAGTCTGGGAAATGAGGGCTTAAAGCCACACCAAAATCAGCACTTGGCAGTGGAGGGAATTTTGGAGGATTAAGTTTGAAAGCCACTTCATAACGCAGTTCTGGTCGAACAGACGAGGGCAGTTTCAACTTATCCAGTTTAGTAGAAAACTTTTTGCGCAAAATGATTTCAGCTTCACGAACGGTCCGACTAAGATCATCAGGCCTGTAAATGGTTTCAAAGAATTTTTGAAAGGCTTGTATTTCTTTAATATGAGTTGAATTACCTTTGTGATATTTTTCCTGCACATCATCAAAAGCTTCAGTTAGTTCGCGAGTAAGGCTCTCAGCATCGAAGATTTGCATGGTGTAGTAATCTGTCCACCATTTTTGAAAATCGGGAGTAGAATAAAAGGCAGGTTCGAAAGGAATGGGAGAGAGATTGGTAACACCGGTGTATCTGGCGATTTTTGATTCACACTCATCTTCATTTAGATACAAAGTGTGTAAGCACATATGGTTCCTTTTCTCATATAGACATTTGGGTTTTATTTGAACCAATCCAAATTGTCTCGACACCAAATTTGGTCGGTAGCAGAGAAGAACACATTGGCTTTTGGAGGGTCGAAGACGGTGATAGAACAACCTTGGGTTAAGAAAAGCTTCCCAAATAATTACAGATTCAGTCTGTTGGTCTGGGGACGTCGCTGGAAACCTTCGAGTGAACCATTCAGGACCCACTGTCCTTTGTACGAATGGAGCCATTGAAGGGCTGAATTGATCACACTGAGCAAACATCATGATATATCCTAAAAAGTGTTCACGAAGCTTCCCAATATCTTCCTTAGGAGTTAGCGAAGCCAACCTGGTTCCTTCTACAGCTCGATTTTTGATGTCTGGATCTTCTTCGTTGAAAGTGCCTCGAAATGGGAGGTGAGCTTCGAAAGTAGCATTAAGCCATAGTTGCAAAAACCAGAAAGGACCAGCAAAGAGTAGAGATCCTGATTCATAATTCTTAACAAGGTCTGTTGCTTCACCTAGGTTCTCATAGAGAAATCCTAGAATTAACTGGCTTAGGTTCAGTTGCGTTCCAGCATTTAGTTGATTGGCCATACAAAGATACCTCTTTGCTACGTGTATGGACCTAGAGCAGAAAACGCACCTCGAAAGCCATAAGGCTAAGAAAGCAATATGCTCTTCGTCCGAGACTACTTCATTGTTTTCGTCATGATATTGTTGAATGAACGCAGTGTAAGTAATTGTTGCTTCGCTGAAATTAATGGTATCAGTATCCATGACATTGGGGTCAAAGGTCTCTCCGGTTGGTCGAAGCCCCGTGATAGCAGCTATGTCGAAAAGAGTGGGGGTGACCAATCCACACGGGAGATGAAAAGTGTTATGGGAAGCATCCCAGAAATGAACTGATGCTACTAACATGGTTTGGTTGTATTCTAAACCAGTTTTGGACAGTTGGATTAAATCATAAATGCCCAATTGTTTCCAGAAAGAAGCCTTGTATTTCTCTACTCTTGTTAGCCAGGCATAGTACAGTTCAGGGTCTTTTGCTAAAGGAATTGACCTAAAAACTCTCAAAAAATTGGTTATATAGTTTAACCTAATTTTTTCCAGGGCTAAAGGGGTTACGGTCGAAGTGTCTTCTGCACTATCAGGATCTGCTAAGATAGGACGGCCATCTTCATCTATTTTGTTCTTACTAACTAAAGGCCTAGTTTTATAATAAGCAGGAAATAATTTATTCAGAGAAGAGTTAGTTTCTCCTGGTAAAGGACCCATGAAGGCATGAGTTTTTCCAGAAAGTTCAAAGGGAATGATTACCTGAGAAGCATAAATGGCGCGCACTTCTGCAGTATTTGGGTTTGGTATGTATTCTTGATCCCCCATCTGTGTAGATTTCTGAAGTTTCAAAGCTGGTTGGAGAACATTTGAGGAAGATGCCATGAGTAAGCTTGATCTGAGAAATGGGTTTGAATGGAACCAGAGACGTTTCTTTTCTGTAGAAAGAATGAAGAAAGTTATCTGAGCGTATGAGTTCAGGTATTTAAAGGTTTAACGGACGCCTTTTCCAGTCTTTTGGGTAAAAACCAAGAGACACGCGGCAGACGTTGATTTAATCCAACGACGGTCGAATAGTTATTAGCTTTACTCCTAGTATGTAGGAGTAATCATCATGAAGTAAGACCAGAACGTGGGAATGTAAGTTATGAGTAGACATATTTGAAAATGACAAGACGTTTTGGAAACAGAGTCATAAATGATTATGACGTCAGTCAATGATCTTGGAACTCTAAAACGAAATCTTGTTACAACAAGAAACGCCTATTTCTCTTGTCTTTCGAAACAGGCATTTATTGGGGGCAATTTGTTAGCTGAAGATTTCGTTTTGAAAGAAATGTCCTTCGAAGATTCGAAGTTCGAAGAAGATGGATTACTGATGACCATCCTTGAAGATAGAGAATGGCTACTGATGGCCATGCTTCGAGAATGATGTTTAAGTTGAAGCAAAATAGTGAGCACCGAAGCTAATTTCGAGAAGAATGATCTTTGGAACTTAGACGTTTTTGCGAGATATGCAAAGTACTGAAGCTTAGCGTATTTTCGTGGCATTCTCGATTATAATTATGTTGCCACGCGTCGAAGGAGGATTCAGGCGGGATGATTTGAATTTCGAAGTAGTTTATGTAACCGCACGAAGACAGATGGCATCCCTGGATTTTCTGCGAGCAACGTGGCATTAGATTAGCGTAGGACCGTTAGGGTCGAAACTAGTATAAATAAGGATCTTAATGTTAGGATTCCGTGTGTTCATTTTGTACAAATCACTCACATATTGCTCAAGTATCAAGTGTTAAGAGAAAGAGTTCGCTGAGAAATGTACGTATGACACCAACACTAATTTAAATACATGTGTATTTTCCTTTATTCAAGTATCTTTCGATATTATTACGCTTTCTTTTACTTTCTGTCATTTACCTTCCTGATTTACCTTCCTGCACTCTTTATTTTCATATCATTTATCTTCGAAGCACTTAACTTTTCTGCACTTTAAGATTCTTGCACTTTTACAAGTTTTGTCTTATGTTTTATCTTTAACTTTCGTTGGTGTTATATTTACGTGTATAACAAGGTGATTGCTAATCTTTATTTATTTGATTAAGTATTTCTTATTTCGAGACACACCAATCATAGACATAATTCAAACTATCATGAATAACAACCTATTTGACTATGTCCTAGGATCAATCTAGTCGATCCTGCGAGTAACCAAATCATATTTATTATAGTTTGGAAGACTAGCGGTTGTTTACCGGAAATCACCGTAAACAGAAATTAAATTTATTATCACTTGTGCTTTGATTTATTACTTTTTTATCATAGAAATAAACTTTTTACCAATCAGGTAAACCTGCCTATTAGGGTCAAGATATGGTTTACTCCTATTCCTACATTTGTTAGCCATATGATTTGGTTTTCCACAATTAAAGCAAGAGAAAACGTTAATTTCATTTCTTTGAGATGATGGATGTTGCCTAGAAAATGGAGCAATTAAGGCAATTAAAAGATTCTCATCTTAATTCAGCTAATTATATTTCGATTTTGAATTCTTAATGATTTGCATATGGTTACTTATCTGAATTGAAATTCTTTTTATTGTTCGAAACAACCAAGACTTCATGTTTAGAAGGATCAAAAGCTAAATCAAAGTCTTTAGAACTTGTTCTTCAAAATCTTGTCTTCAGAGTCTGTAGAACTTGGTCTTTAGAACTTTGATCTTCAGAGTCTTCAGAGTCTGCAGCATCTTATTCTTTAGAAGTCTTTAGAACCTTGATCTTCAGAATCTCCAGAACTTCATCTTTAGAGTCTTTAGCATATTTTTCTTCAGAAGTCTTTAGAACTTCAGAACCTTGATCTTCAGAAATCTTTAGAGTCTTTAGAGTCTTCAGCATCTTGTTTGTTAGAAGTCTTTAGAACTTTGTCTTCAAAACTTCAGAACTTTGATCTTCAAAATATTCATAACTTCAGAACTTCAAAACCTTGAACTTTAGAGTCTTCAGAATCTGTACACTTAACACACTATTAGCATGCACAATTATTCTCTAAAACATACAATAATTTGTTATCATCAAAACTCAAGTACTCTTGCAGAGCCAAATTTGCTCCAACATCCACGACAAAATTATAGTATGTTTTGGTTAAAAGAGAGGCACAAAATTTCTAGATTTTGTTATGATAGGGTGGTGAGTAAGAGTCGTGGTTACTCTACTATTTTTAATAATATAAATATGATGGATTCAGTAAACTTAATAGGGAGAATTTCAATTTCAATGTCATCAGCGAAGAATACTCTGCATTTTTGGTTAGTCAGTTTATTGAAGATTTGAAAGTGCGATACTTGGTCTATATGACATTAACTTTGATTTTTTAAATATAAATTTTGGAAAGATATTAAAAATGATTTTATAGATTGTTGTTTGAACTTCACGTTAAAATAAAATTGACATTTTTGATATTCTAGCATTAGAAGTGGTGGATTCTAGCATTAGAAGTGGTGGATCTTTTATAGAGAGTATAAATGTTCATGTATAACAATGTTGTGTCACATAAGATAATAAATGTAATTCTTAAGAATTGGTTTTGCAATTCTAAAAAGGATAACGTCGCAACTTATTGCTTGTTTGTATGCTATATTTATATAATCTTGATATATTAATTAATTAATACCTCTATTATTCTTACCACATAAAAAGATATTTCAAGATGGAAGAGGTGGGAGTACAGATCAGGTTTGAATGACTTTGGTTCTCGGTGATTTTGATAACTTTATCTCCATCTCACTCTAAATCATTCGTTCTCTCTCATAAAATAACTTATTTAATTGTTCAATCGTCAATAAGAAAAACACTAAAGTCACAAAGTCCCAGGAATAGTAAAGTCACTCAATCCCCTATTGCAGGAGTATAAAGTTTTGAGAAACCTTTTTGCAAATAAATTGAAGTTGATTAATATTAAGATTATTTTAGATAATCAACCAACTTCTGTAAAATGTTGACAGATTCTTGATGGTATTCCTATAGACAATGGAGTGATGGGCGATGCAAAAGAGATGAAGAAAGAGCTTCTTAATATTAAGTTAGATTTTAAGATATAAGATTTTGTTAAATAGAGGAAGTTAATCACAGATTAATTCAAACTGGAAAGAGGGAATGAGGCAATGTGATCCTTTGTTACCTTTCCTATTTCTCATTGCAATAGAAGGCCTTAACATCATATTGAGTACCTTAGTTACCATGATTTATTTATAAGATATATTGGACCAAACAATCATTTTATAATTTTTCATTTACAATTTTGAAATAAAACTCTGATTACGACAGTAAAAAGAGTGCTAATTTTTCATTTTATACTTTTTAGTAATCCAATTGTTATGTTTGAGTTATCTGAAAGAAGCGTAGAAATTAACTTTTCAATAAGTTTTTTATTGTTGATGCTCACACCTCTTAGTAGCTTAAGGATATCTCTTTCTTGAGGCTAACTTTGTAGTTTTAATTTTTTTGGGGTTGCACTTTAACCTTTATTCTATTGTGTAGTTCGGATAATAGAATAATATTTTGGGCCTATATTAATATATTAGCTTTTATTAAAAAAATATTTAAAAATTCATTAAATTTAAAACAATTACATTTAAATATTTAAATGACACTTGTTATATATTTTAAGCGACATTCAAAATAATAATCATAATAAATAATAAATGACACTTGTAATATTTTTCTTTGATTTCTTTGATTTCTTTGATTTTCAACTAGGTTTTTCAGGTGTGAAACCCGAATTGTTCAAAGTCCAATTTTGAAATTAAAACATTTTTTAATTGCAAACGGGCTTCTTAAGGCCCAATTGATTCATTTTTAAAAACAATGGCAAGAGATTTTTACCTATCACACCAACACTTAAATCTAACACCCCCAAATTACAATGTTTTCACCATAATGTCTTTTATGATTTATTACATTTTTAAAATAAAAAATAGTGTTTTTATCATTTTTTAAGAAAATTCTAAGTTAAATTTTATCGGATTTTAAAGGTATTTCATGAGTTTTTACTGGACTTTGGGGGAATCTATAACATTTTACCTTTTTTTTTTTTTTTTTAGTTTGGAATCTATGAGTTTTTACTATCTTTTTTTATGTACAATTCATGAGTTTTTACTAGATATTTAAAAAAAACTAATGTAAAATCATGTTTTACCAGATTTTATCTATTGAATTTTTCAAATATACTATCGGATTTCTCAAAAATCTATTAGTTTTTATCGGGGTTTTAAAAATTTTATGAATTTTTATCGGATTTTTCAAACAATCTATGAGTTTTTATCAGATTTTTCAAAAAATTTACGAGTTTTTATCAGATTTTTCACACAATCTATGAGTTTTTATCATATTTTTCAAACAATCTAAGAGTTTTACCAAAAAATCTATTAGTTTTTATCAGATTCTTCAAACATACTATCGGATATTTAAAAAAATTTATGAGTTTTTACAAGATTTTTCAAATACACTATCAAATATTTCAAAAAATCTATGAGTTTTTATCGAATTTTTCAAATCCATTACAAGATTCTTAAAAAACTCTGAGCTTTTTTTGAGATTTTTTGAAAATTCCTGTAATTTGTTTCACCCATCGATTTTTTTAAATGCACTATCGAATTTTTCGATTCATATCGAATTTTTCAATTCCAGTGCCAGATTTTTCTTACGCTATTTTTTTAGTTAAATTTTGACAAAAGTATTTTAGGTATTATTAAAAGTCGGAGGGATGTAATGTTTAAGTGTGGGGGTGGCATGTAAAAATATTTTATGGCTTGATATCAGACTATTTTATTTTTATTATAATTTCTTTTTTCATAGTTTTATATGGCTTAATTTTCTATGGCTTAATATTATATATTATGATGGAATTTCACAATGTGGCCAGCCAAAGCATGTGGCAAAAATAAAAAATTGGGCTAACTACATATAACTACAGTTGGAAATTCCAACCGTGGTGAAAAGTGAGCTGACTACATATAACTATGGATATTTATAACAACTGTGGTGATATGTAGCACTTCCTTGTTTATTAGCAAAATAATATATAGTGATTGTAAGTAGTTCACTTACTACCACACGCTACTTTACCACAAACTATCAACTGTGGTTATACGTTTTTCACAACTATGGTGAAATGTGTAATCCATATTAGTGAATGGCGAAAAAACGTATCCCTTAGTTTTGAAATTTAACCGACGGGTAAAACAAGCTTGAGTTTATTATATCTATGTGGATTGGTTGTATCATTTAGGCCTAGTTGAACATATAACTTTTCAAATTAGTTTACAAAATAACTATACGAGCAATTACTTTTGAAGAACAAATTATACAAATTAAAGTTTTTTCAAACATCCTGTAACTCATCATTCATCTTCAGTTCTTTCATGATTAAAATATCTCCAATACTTCTAATTTCCGTTCAACTTTCTTCCATACTTGTTCATTCAACATTATTATGATACACTATGTTTATATGTATTAGACCTAAAATTATTTTAAAATTTTAAAAGTATTTGATATCAACTATGTACATCTCAATTAAAATTTTAGATAAATTTATTTTAAATGTTATAATAAGTGTGTGCGTTGCCTTATTAATTTAGGAAATACTCTAATGTATTGTTCAAGAATCTAATCACTCAAACACGAACCAAGCAAGCTTTCACACTTCATCTCTTTCACAAACTCTAAATCTTTAAGATCCATTGGTAGGTACATCAATGATTCATCACTTCATCTAGGACTTGACTTTTTTTATTTGGTGAAGCTTGATAAGACTTCTGGATAGACATTGTCATCAAAGTGATTGCTTAACCAAGATTATCAGGGATTCCATCAAACGTCATTTGACATTGGGTGTTCTCCTTAAGAGTTTGACTTTGATATCTTGATTTCCCAAACATAACAACTTGATTAGATTCTGATGAGGAAATCGACTTATAGTATTTTCGTCATCAAAACCATATAGGTCAACTGAGTGTTGCGTCCACCTCCACTTAGCCAAAAGGGCTATATTTACCTGCCAAAGATCCCTAACTCCTAGCCCTTTTTTCTGAAGCTCACACATTATCCCATTTAATTTAGGAGATCTTATCTTCCCTCTTCACCCCTACTCAAAGAAACCTTATTGATAAACTAAAAATATTTTTCAAAACATTTACAGACATATTCCGGAAGGACACAAAAATTATAGGAGTAGCATTTAGCATAATATAACGAAAAAACCACCATACCTCCTAAAATCACACATATGTTCTTTTAAGAATTGAGCTTCCTATTACACAAATTAACTAAAGGGGCTTAAGTAGATCCAACCTAGGATTAGCCTCACCGACAAACCATGGTACTTACAAGTAAGAATTTTAATTTCACTATTAATTTAAGGAACTCTCTTGTAGAGGTTAGAAAGACATGCTCCATGCTAATCCTTATAAGATTACTCTTAAAGAAATTAATACAAAATCTCGAAGACAATTCAAAAAATCTTACGATTTCCTTACTACTACTACAATTAAGCCCAGAGTAAATACCAATTTTAAAAGCTCTCTCAATTAAGCCACTTAGCCCCTCGACCACAAGTAGAAAAGGAAAGAAGTTAGGGGATACCATTGTTTCAAGCCCTTTTGGATGCTTTACTCTTGAGTTGGAGAACTAATAACCAACAATGTAAGGTTACTATAGTACACGCAAGCTCTCATCTAAGCCATCCACTTCACACTAAACCTGAATCTGATCAGCATATAATTTAGAAAACCCCAACTAACTGAATATTACGCTTTCTCAAAATCGAATTTAAGATTAAGATAAGCTTTCTTAGATCTCTTTGTAAAGTCTACAACCTCATTAACTGCCCCACACAAACAACCAACACTGAGACACATATTTATCTAACTACTAAAGTCTAAAGGGAGCCATCAAAGAAAGATTGTTATCTTCCAAAAGAGAGCGAAAGACAACACCATCATGATAGGTTCTATCAATATTCGGTTTCCTAATAATAGCAGGATAATGTCTAAGAATCTCTTGGATAATTTCAGACACCCATTTAATCCAACTTTCACAAACCTTCAGGACTATGATAACATTTCGTCTATGTCTACTTTTAATAGAAGCATGAAAATATTCAAAATTAGAATCTCCATCCTTAAGCCACTTAGACTTAGGCCTTTGAAATAATTAAAAATCCCTAATCCTGAACAAATACAACATATTCACAATCTCTTCCAATCTAATCTCAATATCCTTAACAAATAAGGTCCTAAAATTTACAAAGGAATCCCTATTATTCACAAGCTCAAGTTAGGTACTATGAAATAACAAATAATTTTTAGAGGAACTACAGATCACCCACTCCTACCCGTTTTTTAAAAGAACGAATGTAATTAAAATCTTCCAAAAACACATCAATTAGAACATCCAAAATTAGTTTTAGAGAACACAAATAATTTCACATAACTCTCTTATTACTAGGAAACACTTGGAATGTGTACTAAACAAAATTGAAATTTCATATGATAGTGATAATAATCTACGGTACAATATGCCTTTTCTTTAATTGATTAAACGAATTTTTATACTAAATGGTACAACATACAAATACATCACAATAAAGAGAGAAATTCCAATAATGTTAGAATCACACCACATTAATATTGATCATAAAAATAAACCCACAAAAAATTGAGATACAAATAAAAACCAATAAAATGTTTTGATATAAATTTGAAATCTATGATATTCATTAAACTACTTTTTATTGTAATCCATCAAAGTTTCACGTCCTCCAAAGTTCTTGTTGCATCCACTAGAGTGTCGTCAACATTAAAAGCTTTTGCTTCCAACCGTGGGGAAAGTGGCGCCTCGTCATAGGTTTGGATCCCAACACCAACAATTTTGTTTTTTGTTTATTTTTAAGCCACTTTTAACAACGGTTGAGATTACTAAATGTGGTGAAAATTGGCGTCCATTCATGGGTTCGAATCCTAGCAGCAACAATTTTATTTTTTATTTATTTTAAGCTACTTTTCACCATGGTTGAAATTCCAACTATGGTGAAAAGTGGCATCTTTTTTTTTTTCTTTTGTTGGAAGAGTATTGTGGTGTACTTTTCGTTATTATCGTCTCCACAGGGATTATTGCGATATCACCGCCGTTCTATAGCCTATTTTGTCTTGAGTTAATGTTACTTTAACTTTGGGTTTGCAAAAGATCATTCAATTCTTTTAGTAGCAAAGAGTAAATTAATGAAAGTTCTAAGTTAAAGAAAATGTATCAAGATTCGATTTCATCGACCTAAATTTGTATGTCTCCTTATAAATAGATGCTTATGAACTTGCTAACGATCAATATAATTACGTATCGACACCTATATCGTCCGTGTCCGCAACGATATAGTTAGATTTACCGTATTGTTTAACCGACGATTTCTCCACCGTTTAAACAATACAAATAACGTTTTAAGAACCGATACTTAGTAAACATCAAACTCTAAATCCATGTCTGCAACTTATAGTTTGAAAGATGATTAGTTAGGTCTAGATACAAACATTGATGTCTCAAACACTTATACCAAAGAAAAAGCTTTAATAAACAAACTAAACCATCTATATTGATCATCACTTGTTCATACACATATATTCACAAGAAAAACATACAAAAGGCTAGGAAGATTACATCTTATCTTGATACAAAAGTGATTTAGCTATCCATGAGAATGGTAGCTTGCACAAGAAGGTAAGGATGAAGATCAACAAGCATCAAATGGCGATTAATCGACGATCAAGGCCTCCAATCTTCAACTCTATATTTGCTACAGTGTATATTGCTCTTGTTTCTCTCTAAAATATCTCCAACTACTCTCTAAAGTGATCTGGCCCATAAACAAATAAACAAAGTTTCGCAGACCGCGCTTAGCGCGGTGCAGCCCGCTAAGCGCGCTATCAATAATTGCTCAAACCGCCCAACCGCGCTAAGCGGGCTCCAGACCTCGCTTAGCGCGGAACTCTCTGCCAGAACTTCCTTCTTTTCTTCAAAAGCGCGCTTAGCGGGCTCAACCCCGCTTAGCGCGCTACCTCTTTTCAGCAATCCTTGGCTTTGGTCTTGGAACATCTTCAAAGTGCTTTTTCCATGGTCCAAGCTTCCAATTATCTATAAAAACTACAAAATCCAACATAGATTGCAAAGATAAGAACTATTCAACAATAATATAAATATAAGAATAAATATATACCAAATGACAATAAAATACTACTTATTAACCACAAAAAGACTTGAGAGTTACCAAAAATTACCTAAGATATTTACACAAATTGGTAACTAACAACTCTCCCCAACTAAACCTTTGTTTGTCCTCAAACGAAAACAAACACAAAAACAATCAACAAGCAAAACCAAGAGAGCACAAGCTAAGACAAGAACAAATGGGTGGTTCAAATTCCATAAGCACACAAGTAACATCTCACCCTTGCTCAAATAATACCATGCTTGAGATACTAATACTAAATACACAATTGATGTAAACAGCTCCTAAAACAAAATAAGTTC